>NW_018408915.1:152225-252813 GCF_002113885.1 Mizuhopecten yessoensis
GGTGGGAGGGGGGCAGTGGATAGCGCATTAGCGGGCCGGGGTACGATTCCCCGATCGGACGTGAAAAGGTATGGGGTCACCTGCCCGGGTTTTCTCCAGGTACTCCAGTTTCCTACCACCCTTAGACACAGCCCCCTCCCCGCGCTAATATCCGGGCCAACAAGAGTTAAAATAAATAAAATTTATATTTAAAGATAAATGAGGGATATACACACTTTCTTTCCCAAGAACTAGCTTTATTTCCAAATGGTAGAGCTGCGGTCATAGGGCGAAAGAAACTTGCCATTTTCCCGAAATACTATTCATCAGCAGTTTTGCTATACCGAAAGTTTGCACCTTGAGTTCGTTATACGGTAAAAGCAATACAAACATGAAAAACATATAGAAAAGAATGGTGAATGACCAACCTGCCGCACGCATTAGGCGAGTAAAGCGGTCTGTTACGTGTCAGTTGATTGGTCTAAAAGCATTCAAGCCACGCCCATTTTCTGAGTTATCTCCCCGGGGATGCAGATTCAGAAAACTCGCATTAGGTGATCTGGTGGTGCAGTTGATAGTGCCACCGCCTTCCACCAAGGCGGCCGGGGATCGATTGTCCAATCATATTATTTCAAAGACTAGCGGACATCAACGTATTAAAAACAATATTTACATTACATTTACAAACAGTACTAAAGAAATAAATTTGTTAAAATATATATATATAGAATGAAATAATAAGTGGATGCTTATTAATTTATTTTATGTGTCCCTTCGCAAGAACTTGTTTAATTATTTTCTACTTATTTATTTATATACCTGGCCTTCACTCTGTTCAAGGTGACCATCTTCGCTAGCCAAGTGTTCACTTCTTACACGAAGCGAACACGTACTTGGCTAGCGAAGATGAAGGTGACCGGCTCGTATCTTTGTTTAGTAAATACACACTAAAAGGGGAAAACTGGTATATATTTATACTCTGTATTACAACTTGTTGTTTACGTCTGCCCAATACACACGTGTTTCGACAACACACATCATTACCAGAGATAGTGTCTCGTTTTGCGTTCTCTCGCTTCTACTTTTTATCAAGCGTTCTGATCATCCTGATGTGTTTTGCAGAAACAATGTTTCCAAGTTATCTTTACGCTTTTATTACATAAACCATGCATTGTTTCTTTGACGGAGATCGCACGCGTACGAGCTGATACAACCAGTAAACAGTAAAACGACTTTAAAGTGTGGCATTGTGCCTAGTAGTTACAAATCTCAGGAACAAAACATTCAAAAGTATTCTACGTTGCATATTTTGAAGCGATTTTACATGAATTGAGAGAGAACATATGAACCGGATCTCTGCCAACACACTCCGAACCCACCCACACAAACATGTCTTGTGCAACTCTATTAATAATCCTTTCTAAATAACAGTTTACCTGATTGGATTATATTGATCACGTGATTTTCGATTAAGGCATTCTTTTACCCTCTCGCACTCGAGATTTTCCTGTCACATTTTCCTTCATTCGGGACCTCCATAGGAAAAACGTTATTGAGCGACTGAAGCTGACGACAACAATGGCGCGTGGTGTGGCATGATCATCCTTACTGTTTTGTCATTTTTATATTTCGATTTGATGAAATAGCTATTCCCTTTTTGATAGGAAGACATAATTCCCTCTTTCGAAACGTGGTTAAATCTTGGGGAAACAAAGAATTGAGTTTCCGTACCACATGTGGAACAATTATCTCTTACCGGTCCCTAACTCAGCTTTAAGTCCTTATATGTGACAGTTAGCGGATGGGAAAATAAGAAGTTGAGAATTTAAAACTATGCGAATGTTTTGATACATATACAAGCGGTAAAAAGAAACTGTGCATGCGGAGAATTGTTATAGAACATGTATTATCAACTGTATATACATGAAAATTCACACACATGACCAAGTATGACACATACACACTATCCGTGTGTCATTGACGGTTTTCCCGTGCAGTTTGCTCTCTATAGGCGTTGACCAGTTTGCACGTTTTTCTCGTCCAGCCATCAAATTGGACAATGAAAGTTTATTTTTCAACTGTTGGGTCACTCTGTTGAGACCAGTGAACAGTAAAAACAACATTATAACGTTTTAATACGTGATTAATGCTATGCCGAGGCTTAATGAAAATGACCGCCTCCGGATTATTGGTATGCTTCAAGCTGGTATGGGCCAAGCCGTTTTCTATACACGTTTTCATGTCCATTGAAACACAATCCAGGATTTGTGGAGACGACATCAACAGTTTGGCCACGTCGGCGATCGACCTCGTGCGGAACGACCACGTGTGACGTCAAGTCAACAGGACAACCATATTCGGCTTGTCCATTTGAGAAATTCCTTCCAAACGGCAAGTTTTACTGCACGGACAATCCCTGGGTTGCTACCAATAAGCCCGAGAAATGTACGGAACCGATTGTGTGAACGAGCTATCCGTCCGCGACGTCCTGCAATCCGCCCAGTTTTTCTGCCACGTTATCGTGTAGCACGTCTGGACTGGTACAGAAGGCATCTGCGATTTACTCGACGTGATTGGGCAAGCATTTTGTTTACGGACGAGTCGCGAGTCCACCTGGATAGTAGTGACGGCCGTTCCAGAGTGTATCGTCGCGTCGGAGAACGTTTCCGTGACGCGTGTGTGGTACAGCGACGTTCTTTCGGCGGAGGCAGAGTTATGATTTGGGGCGGCATCACAGCCAACGGGAGAACGCTTCTGGTGGTTGTATAACGGGAATTTGAACGCGCTACGTTACCGTGACGAGATCCTCCGGACCCACGTCGTTCCATTCGTACAAGGGCAGAAACGTCACATTACACTACAGCAGGACAACGCCAGGCCACACACAGCTCGTGTCGCTATGGACTTTCTGGCCCAGCAGAACGTTGACGTGTTGCTCTGGCCTGCTGTATCCCCCGATCTGTCGCCCATTGAACACGTGTGGGATGAAATGAAGCGCAGATTACGGGGATTACCTAATCAACCGGTGACGTTGGCTGATTTGGCTGCAGCGTTGGGACAGATCTGGAATGCCATCCCACAAGCATTCTTGAACCGTCTGATAGGCTCCCTCCGTCGACGTTGTCAGGCTTGCATTCAGGCAAACGGTGGACATACGAGGTATCAACTTTGTGAACTCAGTATTGACCCCTGCTATGTTTACGTCACTCTTGACCGGTACTTATTGATTCCATAACGTGGAAAATGGAATGCAACTGTTAATAAATAACAAATAAATTGTTCCTGAAAACCTTGGTGTTCTACGTCATACACATTTATTTTTATAACACATTTTAGGCATGCACAGTTTCTTTTTTCCGCTAGTATATATAACAATATGGATATTTATTACTCATTGTCCACTTCATTGATATAAATACTCGCCGAACTGGGTCGATTCAAGCACATACACAAAAATAAATATCCGTATGATAGGAAATCGCGAATTCAAATAATCTTCGATTATGTTGTAAAATATATTTGAAGAATTAGTTTTTATCACGAATGGTTTAATTAAAATTAAAATCCTCGAATATGTTTGTTTGAACTCAATCGCGAAAAGAAATATTCACGAAAATAATTAACCTAGAAAAAAAAGCATTTTGGAATGCTGTGCTGGGTGCCTTCGACATGTTAATTCAGTGAGATAGCACCATAAAGTCGGCATCAGATCCGCACTATTACAAGGAGACAAGAACACCAACATTCCATGTCTCATGCATACACACATGGAGGCACGTCCTTAAATGACATTAACTGTTAAAAGGACGTTAAACAAAAGTAAACCAAACCAAACCACACATCCGAAAGATCGGCAAATATTCATTCCATGCTTCTCTCGCATTTGACATTATATTAGAACGAGCCAATCGTATAGTTAGGATTTCAGATGTACATTCACTGTATGTACAGCAAACCGCTAACCATACGGCTCGGAAACCACGAAGAACGCCAGAGTCAAAATATGCTGAATGCATTTGCCAGGTCTTCTGTACACAAAAACAATCAAGACAGTTACTTCGGCCAAAAGGACTTTTATTTCCAGCATCGCCGTGATGTTCAGTAGCCAGTTCCATGGGCCCTCTGCCAAGCATTCTAGCTCATAGAAGTTCCGCGCCAATGCGAACATCAACCACAACAACAAGGCGGAAGTGACGTTTAACGATAGTGACGAGAGGAAATTAGTCTTTGTGTTTCTGCTCCCTCTCATAGCACATATGCCCACTGCTACCGGTGTTAGCGTCTAAATTCCTGTTATTCAACATCTCGTTGATGAAGAAGTCAGCCTTACAATGTTAAACAAGCAGTTAAAACAAGACAAAACATCAATGTCTTTAGAACTGTTAGAAAAGAAAGCAGGCGGCGTGCCGTACAATCCCCCCAAATTACTTCGCGTTATGTACTTTGCACAGGAGCGAGCGATTTCAAACAAAACGCTGATTATTGACTTGAATTTAGGAGGCGTGCAGTTACTGAAGAGATGTTTGTGCTGCCCCCGGCTAAAACGTTACTCGTGATTATGTGAGATTTAACTAGAACTAATTTGTGAAAGAGCAGTAAATGGTAGCTCATTTGCATAAATATATAGGTTAGTGTCGGAAGTCTGTGGTATCTGTTGTTGAACTCACCCTAACATTATAGGTACTCTAAAACAGGTGGCATCTTCAGTACAAATTAAATGTTTCCTCTCTAAAATTTGTGATTCGTGGGTTTTTTTCTTCTTTTTTTCCACATAATGCAATGTAAAATACATATGTTGTTGTGTGACTGGATATAAATAAACATAATGTGTATTTCAATTCTAGAACGACTTGATTCTCCATAAATAAAGCGATTACGAGAATGTCTTAATCATCTAAGCAGGTACCTCAAAAACGATCTTTGTAATCGGATATCGTCGGGAAAGTCCGGTGCTTTCGGAAAGGCCCGAAGATGTCCGATTGCACCCTTTGAATATGATGGGCCAGTGAATTCCGTTGCTTTTATCAAAATATATTGATTATAAGATTTAAAAAAAAAAAAAATCAATGTGCGTTTATTTAACAATACACCTAACGAAAAATGACCGGCCATTGACCACTAAACCGTTTATAATTGAGTGTTAATATACTCAGAAACTAAGGAAAGGCAATTCGAATCATGGCGGAATGTTTTGTCAAACGTTGACACACATTCCTTCAAGACCTGCGATCGCTGACGACATCACCCAATTTATGTTCTACTGGATCCAAGATAAGAGCGAGTCCAATGTTTGTTCCGGGAGAGTATATACCTGCTCAAGAGATTTGTAAACAGTTCGTGGGAAATCGCCATTCTTTATTTACGTAGTAGAAACCCTTTCGTTAGCATGTAAGTGTTCTTTGCTCGTTCCAAACGTTGCGATTGCAAATACATGTATAGCCCGGGGATCAATACTAGATCAGTGTCTGTAAACGTTTAGCACCAAAGGACGTCATCTCACATATTGTATCTAACCTCGATATAATGTCCCTTGTTTCATTTTCCACCTCGTTTACCTTAAATAATTCCTTTTATACATTACCCTAAATTTATCGCCAAACCCCTTTATAACGACGGTGGCAGTATAAAGAGGTTTATCTGTAATTCATTAAAGAATACTTACTTACTTACCTACTTAATCCTGTTCGTCCCGTATGGGACATAAGGCATCAACAATTCGTCTCCATTAAAGGATACATTTGGCCCTAAATGACTTTAAGTTGTCGACGGGACGACCGTGATACAATACAAAAACATTTAGATACAAAACAATACAATATTGTATTCTAACGTTTAACGTTTATGTCGGTATCAACGCAAGATGGTTGTATCCATATTCTTTGAAACCCACTTAAATGTCGTTCAATTCATAAATTAACATTCTTGGTTAACGTTTCAAATAATCAACACACACACACCCGCATCGTCAGTGCAAAAGACTTTTTGGAACAGCCAAACGTCACAGAAACGCTTGTTTCTAATCAACACACACACACACACACCCGTATCGGCAGTGCAAAAGACTTTTTGGAACAGCCGAACGTCACAGAAACGCGTGTTTCTAATCAACACACACACACACGTATCGTCAGTGCAAAAGAACAGCCGAACGTCACAAAAACGCTTGTTTCCTTCAAAGGTTTTTCACATTTTAATATGCGACGCGAAGCCAGAAAACGACCACAAATCCAATTACGTTCATACCTCTTTTATCTAAATTATATCACAATATGCCTAACTACTTGAAGAAGGCGGAAATGCCTGAGGATTCTAATAGTTTGGGAATATTGTAGGGAAATCAATAATCTGCCCAATAAAGATAACCATACCTCCATAATTGTACAATTATACAATTTTGATAACTGTTTCAATTTTCAATATTTTATTTGCTTTTAAATCGCTCCCAAAACGATAATTCACATGTAACCAAATAATAATTTCGTGAGGAAACAGTGGTATATTTAGAAAGATATTATCGTTTACTCATTCACAAATTCAAGCAATACAGACCTGCTATCAGTTATTGCATATGACAGTTAAATGTTACGCGTGAAAGAAACCAATATACGTCACGTTTATTTTAATTAAAACGGTGAATCTAGTCGTTTTAAGCACCGTTTTCACTGCCTTGGAAGGAATCACAAAATGTCAGTGGCGTATATCGATTTCAAATAGTGTTAGCTTAACGACAAGATGGACAATATGAATTACAAAAATTGTCTACAAAAAAACAACAACAAAAACCTTAACACACTTGTAGAAGGATTTAGATAGATCCTGTCCAGAATAAAAAAAAAAGCAACATAAAAAAAAAATTACGGTTGTGAAAATTTACGTTTAAATGTCGCAAAGCTAACAAGCCTTTGAACTATTGATCTGATTTGATGTCTGATTGAATTACAAGACTCCTACATACGTTGCTGCTGTCGTCGCGGCCATATACTGTCTCTTGACACTGAGCGAAAACTGACCGCCGAGGTTGTAATTATGGTCTCACCTTTGGTATTCACGTCGCCAACTCTAATGGAGCCTAGAAACTGCTAATGTCATTTAGTGATCACCCTTTTTTTTTTATCAGGTTCTTTGGTATTAGCGGAAAACTAAGAATGATCGATCCAGTTTATTGCTGTGATCAATAAATTAAGTGCAGATGATTGGCTTTGCTAATGACGCATCTCGCTGGAACTGGGATTGGTGGGGCAAACGCAAACTCATAACAAAAGCAGTACTGATCAAATCCAACATAACCGGTGCAGTACTGGTCAAAATATCATAACCGGTACAGTACTGGTCAGAAATATCCTATCCGGTACAGTACTGGTCGCAAATATCATATCCGGTACAGTACTGGCCACAACTCTCGTATCCAATAATAACTGGTGACAACTCTCATATCCGGTACAATACTGACATAGTTAACATACCTGGTACTGTACTGGCAACAACTCTCATATTAGGTACAGTACTGGCCACAACTCTCATATCCGGTACAGTGCTGGTGACAAGTCTCATATCCCGTACAGTACTGGACACAACTCTCATATCTGGTGCAGTACTGGTGACAACTCTCATATCCGAAACATTACTGGTGACAACTTTCATATCATGTACAGTACTGATCGAAACTCGAATATCTGGTCCAGCACTGGACACAACTCTCATATATGGTGCAGGATTGGTCACAACTCTCATATCCGGTACATTACAGGACACAACTCTCATATATGGTGCAGGATTGGTGACAACTCTCATATCCGAAACATTACTGGTGACAACTTTCATATCATGTACAGTACTGATCGAAACTCGCATACATGGTACAGCACTGGACACAACTCTCATATATGGTGCAGGATTGGTCACAACTCTCATATCCGGTACATAACAGGACACAACTCTCGCATCTGGTACAAAACTGGACACAACTCTCATATCCGGTTCAGTACTGATCGAAACTCTAATATCCGGTACAGTACTGATCGAAATTCTCATATCCGGTACAGTACTGATCGAGACTCTAATGTCCGGTACAGTACTGATCGAAAGTCTCGTATCCGGTACAGTACTGATCGAAACTCTCATATCCGGTACAGTACTGATTGAAACTCTCATATCTGGTGCAGTACTGGCCACAACTCTCATATCAGGTACAGTACTGGACACAACTCTCACATCTGATACAGTACTGGACACAACTCTCATATCAGGTACAGTACTGGACACAACTCTCACATCTGATACAGTACTGGGCGCAACTCTCATATCCGATACATTACTGGTGACAACTTTCATAGCCGGTACAGTACTGGACACAACTCTCACATCTGGTGCAGAACTGGACACAACTCTCATGTCCGATACATTACTGGTGACAGCTCTCATATCCTGTACAGTACTGATCGAAACTCGCATATCAGGTACAGTACTGGACACAACTCTCACATCTGGTACAAAACTGGACACAACTCTCATATCCGATACATTACTGATCGAAACTCTCATATCCGGTACAGTACTGGACACAACTCTCACATCTGGTACAAAACTTGACACAACTCTCATATCCGGTACATTACAGGACACAACTCTCTCATCTGGTACAAAACTGGACACAACTCTCATATCCGGTACAGTACTGATCAAAACTCTAATATCCGGTGCAGTACTGATCTAAACTCTCATATCCGGTACATTACAGGACACAACTCTCATAGCCGGTACATTACAGGACACAACTCTCACATCTGGTACAAAACTGGACACAACTCTCATATCCGGTACAGTACCTATCGAAACTCTCATATCCGGTACAGTACTGATCGAAACTCTCATATCCGGTACAGTACTGATCGCAACTCTCATATCCGGTACAGTACTGATCGAAACTTTCATATCCGGTACAGTACTGATCGAATCTCTAATATCCGGTACAGTACTGATCGAAACTCTAATATCCGGTGCAGTACTGATCGAAACTCTCATACCCGGTGCAGTACTGATCGAAACTCTCATATCCGGTGCAGTACTGATCGAAACTCTCATATCCGGGGCAGTACTGATCGAAACTCTCATATCCGGTACAGTACTGATCGAAACTTTCATATCCGGTACAGTACTGATCGAAACTCTAATATCCGGTACAGTACTGATCGAAACTCTCATATCCGGTACAGTACTGATCGAAACTCTAATATCCGGTACAGTACTGATCGAAACTCTAATATCCAGTACAGTACTGATCGAAACTCTCATATCCGGTACAGTACTGATCGAAACTCTCATGTCCGGTACAGTACTGATCGAAACTCTCATATCCGGTACAGTACTGATCGAAACTCTCATATCTGGTGCAGTACTGATCGAAACTCGCATATCTGGTACAGTACTGATCGAAACTCTCATATTCGGTACAGTACCGGTCGAAACTCTCATATCCGGTACAGTACTGATCGAAACTCGCATATCTGGTACAGTACTGATCGAAACTCTCATATTCGGTACAGTACCGGTCGAAACTCTCATATCCGGTACAGTACTGATCGAAACACTCATATCCGGTACAGTACTGGTCGAAACTCTCATATCTGGTGCAGTACTGGTCACAACTCTCATATCAGGTACAGTACTGGACACAACTCTCATATCTGGTGTAGTACTGGACCAACTCTCATATCTGGTGCAGTACTGGACCAACTCTCATATCTGGTGAATAGTGGATATAATACAGTAAATGTCACAATTTCCATACCGACACAGTTCCACTCAGTCGCCACACCGCCACACGTATTTCCTGATCCTATCTTGAATTTTACGGGAGAACATTTTCTGAGTCTGATCGATAGTTTACGACTTCCATTGGATTACAAACAGAAGTGTATTTCGCCAGAAGATTCTGTAGCCCTATTTTCATTGCATACGAAAGGTCAAAGGATCTGCTGGCGACATGGGGTCCCACACAATATTTCTGTATCTCACGCCACACAGTATTGAGCAAGCATGCAAGGTCCAACCTTTTGATGCAAGTACAAACGGACCGTACCTAAATTATTTAAGGATCTCTGTGCCACTGCCAAAAAATGTAACAACACATTGGAAACATTTTTTTAGACATGAATATAGCGCTGATAAATTATTTTTTGAAGGAATAGCTTGCCCTGCGTGACTTCATTAAAAATATGAAAATGGAAAAAAATAAAAATAAATAGCAAAAAATCATTAAACAGTGAACTGACTGTAACATTGCAACGTTGCGTGACCAACATTCGAACCCTGGACCGCCAATCATCATTCTGTCATTCTAACAACTATCCTATCTGGTCAACGATGGAACTTGGCACAGTTGCAGTATATCAAAAGCAGAATCAAGGGGAGATAACTGTTCGAAAAAACTACAGTGGACTTCTCCAGTGTTTTGCCCGCAGTGGGACAGGGATCCCTAACACATTCACAACTATTGATCCATTGAGTTTGACAATGCTCATTTATATATTTTGTAGTATATATACAGTTCATGAATCCATTGACTTGCCAATGTTGCTCATGAATCCAATGAGTTAAACAATGCTCATCGATATACTTTGTAGTATACATACAGTTCATGAACCCGTTGACTTACCAATGTTGCTCATGAATCCAATGAGTTAAACAATGCTCATTGATATACTTTGTAGTATACATACAGTTCATGAATCCATTAACTTGCCAATGTTGCTGATGAATCCAATGAGGTTAACAATGCTCATCGATATACGATTGTAGTATACATACAGTTCATGAACCCGTTGACTTACCAATGTTGCTCATGAATCCAATGAGTTAAACAATGCTCATTGATATACTTTGTAGTATATATACAGTTCATGAATCCATTGACTTGCCAATGTTGCTGATGAATCCAATGAGTTAAACAATGCTCATCATGGTATGCTGTTAAGGATCTATTGCGTTGCAATGCAGTTCAAGGATCCATGGAGTTCGAAAATTGCATGGATCCATTTAGTCTTAGAAAATGTCCAGATACAACAACATATATTAACAATTTAAGAATTATATAAGTTACATTGTCGTTCATGGAATCATGGAGTATGACAATGCTGACCAATATACGCAGTTCAAAGATACTATAAATTTGCTCATATGCACCAATATGTGTAGTTGATGGAATCCCTGAATTTTAATCGGACGTCTTGCGATATTTTTTTCTCTCCCATCTTTCACTAAATACTCCATTCAATTCGTTCAAGATTTATCTGTCATCCCTTGGGATAGTATTTCTCTTTAACATCCTCAGAGTATGACAGGTGGCACACGGGAGAAAGCAATGCGATAACGTCAGGGGAACAAAACATTATGACGTCATAGCTTTCAACGGGAGAGGTTAATTGCAAATCAAACATGCCAGACTACTGTCAGTAGAGATGTAAGTAAAGTAATAAGATGAGAGAAATGTAACTCATTCTCTACATTGAGTGTGTTATACAGAAATCTACGACTCCCGGGGTGATAACTTGGTTGTCCAACCCTCTGCAGATCCTCGGGCGTGATAGCCAATATGTTCACCTACTCGGGTTGGCGAATTCTCTGCCGCACTCTCAAGGCTGAGGAAGATTTTATTAGTCTCTTCTCGTTTCTCTGTCGCCACCTCACTGGTAACAACCAATAACAATGATTAAAAGTGGATACCAACTTCAGCATATGTGGTAAGTATCTTCTCCGAATTTCCGATTAGTTTACCTTTGACCTCTTTGCTGACTTCACGTTTTAAAACTGTCTGTATTTTTATTGACATCAAAGATTTTAATTGCCGTTTTAGATTCCGTAAAGAAGCCCTTAGTCTTTGACGTACCGTTTGAGAATAGTAGGTTAACTGTTGGAACAGTAGTTCTTGTCATGTGTTAAAGCACATGTCATTGCCTCGTGCTCATATTTTTTATTGTAATTAACTATTTTTTACTGTAATTAACTAAGATAAAAAAATCTAAGATCGTACAATGTAGATCTAATATATGAAATGCCATAACCTAATGAGAATTCTGAAGGACCGTCTTCATATTAATTTGTGCTCTTTTAAGCGGATATAAATGCAAAATATTGAAGACCGTCCACAAAATGAAAAAGAAGAAAAATACCAATCTAATGATGATAGCAAACAAGCAAAAAACTGAAATTACGATGAAATTACTGCGCAATTTTGTGTTTTGTGCAAAATTGTTTTGTTTTTATCAGAATTGAATAAACATTAATTGACTTTGTACAATTTCGATTGAAACATATTGCATTGCCTTTAAAGCAACAGGATTTGGCACAAGTTGTACAACTTATTTAAAGCCCTTTCCCTAAAAAATAAAAACATCTGTATGTATTTACCAAAATTCAAGATGGCATATACAATATACACAACCATTTGTACATATATTATGAGAGAGAGAGAGAGAGAGAGAGAGAGAGAGAGAGAGAGAGAGAGAGAGAGAGAGAGAGAGATTTTAAATATGTATTTTTCATAATGTGGACAACCTTTTCCGACACTGATGGCAGAAGTTGACACTATACCGTTTCCTAAACATTCTGCTTGTACTATTGTCAATCACTCCCGTGCCTTGGTTGGCTATGTGCTAAAAAGTGTTGTCTGTTTTTTAAAAATTAAATTATAAGGAATAAACATTATTATGTTGGGGGTTATAGGTACGCTACCTACCGACAAAGAACTGTGTGACAAGCGGGTTCGCGGATTTATGCACCAAAATGGACACACTTGTTTCGGTATAAATCGTATAACCCCCCAAATAATCCTGGTTATTCATTTAACTCATTCACCCCTGTAGACACATTTGAACTCCTCCAGTTCAAAGGTTGGGATAGTCCTTCATGAAATTTCAGAGGTGAATGAGTTAATGTACCACTATATTGCGATCCAGATACCCATATAATCAATTGACGATTGGTCACTATGACCATTTCGAGATTTTCGGGCTAGCACTGTTGACCACAGCAAAGTCATAACCTTGTTTTTCAGAGGTCGAGATGGTGAGGTGATGGTATAGCTGCGGCTAAGCAATTTGGGGCCTTCCGTAGGTCGGTGTTTGAGGTCAGACAGGGCATGAGTAAAGAAATGTCATTATTCGTCACCTGTTTTTCTATGTTGTTTAAGCTAATCAATGTTCCTCCTATCACTGCAAAAAAAAAAAAAAAAAAATGTTACTATGCATTGCATTCCAAATTATTTCTGAAAAGAAAAGATAATATTGCGGGACTTTCATAATAAACCAAAATTAAATAAGTACATAAGATAAAATGAACCAAAATATCAACAACAATGTTCTTAGAGTATAGAAATAAACCCGAGATTCGAACCCTGGACCTCATGTCATTATACTTTAACTCTAATCAACAGAACTGGTCAATGGAAGCGATAAATCTATGTACGAAACAAACTACAGTAGTATTATCTAATGTTTTGTCTGCGAGTAGGATAGTGATCGTTATTAAACACAATATATCGCATATACTCGCGTGTGTTGATCCGAATATTTTAGACATGAACTATATATATTAGATGAAACACATTGTTTCTACGTCATCATTGGTAGGATCATAATCACGTGGAGGTCGATGATTTGTGATATAGACTCGGTGCTACTACTATATTCAGACACACCAGGTCGATATTCATGTATGACGTCAATTCAATTGTAACATCACAATGCTTTCTGCTAAATGCAGTCAATTTTTATACGTTTTATCTTTTTGAATGATTATGATGTGTAGTTATATATGACATTCACCTCGAACTCGGTTAATATCACTTTCTAAGGTTCATGAGACCACATGTTCACCTCAACAATAGTCCATTATTGATAAATATATACCTTCCGTCATTGAAATGAGTCTATCTACTAGTCTCTACCGGCTCTTAGGTAGCACTAAACATATCAGCTAGTGCGTCCATTTCGTCAGTGTTATTAAATTTTTACGAGACGTCCATACGAAAATTCTATCAAATACATGTATAAGTAATTGTCACTTTGACAGCCAATGGCGACAGTATGGATTATTTTGTCAGTTGATGATGCTATAAAATGGTTTCAACATTATTCATAGATATTTACTGCCGACAGCGAAAGATAAGAGTATCAGTGGAACTGATGTATGCTCCCCGAAAACAACTGTATTGGAAGATTTTCCTGTTGGTGAATTTTGCATTTGGTTAGATTTATGACACATTGGTAAAAATATGTTGAAGTGGGGAGTTTGGAAGAAGAAAAATAATGTTTTAACACGTTCCAAACATGTATATAAATATGTGTCTGACACATGGCATAGGCTTCAGCTATGAAATATGAAGGCATATTTTACTGATAATAAATGTACATGTATTCTACTATATGCCAGCTATAAGCACTGATAGCTATGTGTGTCTTTAAATATTTTGGTATTGTAAATTTTGTAGGAGATAGTCAAAATTCAAAGATAGTTTTTTTTTAAAATTTCATTTCATGAAAAGGTAAGAACGCATACAGACAAAAAGAATTCTCACTTTTTTAAATTCTTTATATATAAGTTATGCTCCGGACAAAGGGCAATAACTCTATTATTAAGGGCCTGCATACCCTGACTACGGTACAGTGTACATCACCTTAGTGTGACTGATGTACACACCAAGATTCATGATCCTAGATTATCTGCAGGCAAAGTTATTCTCCGGACATGACATTTAAGATAAGGACAATAACTCTGTAGTTAAGGGGTTGTGGGCCATGAATTTGGTACCGTGCACATTGCCTTAGTATGACTTATGTACATACCAAGTGAAAGTTTCATGATCCTATCTTAAATGCGGCAAAGTTATTCTCCCGACAAGAAAATTTTAGCAATGGGCAATAACTCTGTAAATAAGGGGTTGTGGGCCCTAAATTTGGTACAGTGCACATCGCCTTATGACTGATGTACACACCAAGTTTCATGATCCTACCTTAAATGCGGGCAAAGCTATACTCCGGACACTACATTTAAGCAAAGTGCAACAAAGGGCAACACTTCTGTAAATAAGGGGTTGTGGGCCTTAAAGTTGGCACAGTGCACATCGTCTTAGTACACACAAAGTTTCATGATCCTAGCTTAAAATGGGGGAAACGTTATGCTCCGGTGCTTCGGGGAGCGTAATAAGACTTGTCAGATCAACATAAATAACATGTATGACGTATTACCTCAAAAACCAAATCACACAATCCGGAAGATATAACTACACAGGTACTTTCATGGAATTACTTGCATATGTGACCACATTTGTAAACTTTGTGCATCAAAAATAAAATATGAAGCCTGTTATGTATTTGTTAAAAGTTTCTGTTAACGTGTCGTAAAAGATAATAAAATTGACCTACTTTTTCGTTTGGTTTGGAACTAGCTATAGGGAAGTAAAAACAACCAAAGAGTGGTCGGGTGGCGCAGTGGGTAGTACACTTGCCTTTCATCACGGCGGCCTGAGACCTGCCAGACCACGTGGTTTTCCTCCGGGTACTCCGGTTTTCTGTTGAAACGTATTATGCCAGGTACATGTCGTAGTTCCTCTACTCTCCGCTGGGCTACTTATGATGCCCACATGTCTGTTTTCATGTTCATCGCTTAAGCTGAATATATTTTTGCATGCTGAATGTGATTTTTGCATTGCTGTCCATTCATACATATTTAGCTGTTTTAACTTTAGAGCTAATTTTCAACGGGTCGGCACACTTTTTTTACTGTTTCAGTGCTTTTATGATTGTAGCTTCATTTTCGAAGTGCTGATACATATATAGCGTGCATGTGTTTGATTATCATTGAGTGTCGCATGTTTAATTAGAACGATGATTTTTTTTTATATAATTTCAGGTTTGCTGTCATTTCAGTTCTTGTATATGTTGTTCTTATCTTGTATCGTTATCAGTTTCTTCGTTTTTTCGTTTTTTTTTTTTTTTACTTCGTTTGTTAAAATACAAGCTCCAGAGAGCTTATTCTTGTTTAATCATATTCGACACTAAATAAAGATTTGTGTATCTGGTAACTTGTACTCTTTGAAAATGCAATATTATATATATACCATAAGTGCAATCTAGCGGAGGGAAATGGCACTAAGGCAGGGCACGGGGTGATGAGGAGCTAGCATGGACCCTCCTCCGGAATTAGAGACATTTTATACAACTTATAACATTAATCCCTTTTTCCTGCATATCCAAACAGTATTTACATGAACTATAGGACTTCATTAGCAAGTTTATACTGTAACAGTATGCAAATGTTCCCGGTTTTAGATATTTCAAGTAAATTAGAACAACAAATATCCACACGCGATTACGTAATCATACAATTTAGATTGTATAGATTAGTAAAAAACCCAGGGCAAATAGATTTCAGAACCAATATATATTATAACAACGCTTACATGTCCACACCGCGTTTAGTTCAATGAGCAACCAAGGCGAACATTTCCACTCGCTAGAATTTCCAAGTTAACAGTATGCAGAAGACTATGTGGTATTTACCTACTAGCCGGAACTACTTTTTATGGGAATCCCCTTGTCATAGCGAACTGAAAGGTTCCCGGTATTTGCAAAAAAATAGAAAAGTTTATACAATCTTTGTACCGATCTCTACCAAATACGGAAGGTTTGTGATAAAAGCAAGACCACGCAATTGTGTTTTTCTAACGAATCAGAAAGCACTCATTTATTGCGCGGACGTATATATTCACTCGTGCATATATCCGTCCGCGCAATAAACTCGTGCTTTCTGATTCGCTAGAAAAACACAAGTGTGTGGTCTTGCATATGTATGCGGTACGGAGACGAAGTTTGTTTGTTTGTGGTTAAACATCTTAGCAACTGCGAATATGAGGGTGAATTTCTTAGAGAGAAAGGGAAGAAAGTAGACAGGAAAACCTATACAAAGAGAAAATGATGCTTGTCCTCGTTTGCGCATCCACAAGCTCTACTGTACATTGACGCCAAATTATATCGTTAACTCGTTTTCCATGGTTACCATTTTCGTAGGGCGAGAAATATCTATCGGAAAACCATTCGGGAGTTTCCGCAGAATTTTGAATAGAATTCGATGGGCCTACCAACAGTATGACGGAAAGACCCGAAAAGTTACCGATTTGAAACCATCCACGTGTAATAGTTACTTGTGTTATGCTTACATGACAAAAGTATGGGTTGGTAGGTTTATATTTTTAGAAGCTGTAAAATATATTTACAAATAAACATAGAAAACCACAAAGTGCTTTTCATACACGTCCTGGAAACGTTCAAGGATTACTTTCATTGCACAGCAACACACTACAGTGTATAGTAAATATATGCTCTATACAGCACAGACACTGCGTCAGTAAGCTTTGTTTAGTGTCTGTGTGTGATCGTGGTTCGTAACTTAGCTGTTTACCAGGATGCCTGGTCAGTGACATCAACCCCGTCACGTACACTCCCCATCCCCTATGTGACTTAGAAGTAGTCTTAATCTAGTGCAATTGTCAATGATAAACGGAACGGTACATTTCTTCTTCTTCTCGTAACCATTACATGTTTCTTCACACGACTCGTTTGGTCAACCTGCTAGAAGTAGGTTAATATTTTGCCTTATCTTCTACAGAAATTGGTAATACCCTGAAGGTGTTTCATGGGTCTATTTTTTTATAATGACGTCACGCATCAATCCTTTACGCCATCATCTTTAAAATTGTGACGTTATGATTTAAGGCAATAGGTTCTCCGATCGGAAACAAAAATAATGCCTGTTCCATGAAAACATATGGTTTTCTAAATAGGAAATTGACGTTATAGGGGAAAAGGTCTCCAAACTCGTAATGATTGGTTATCATTTTATCACAATATCATCAGTTAATTTTCAAATTGTAAAAGACATTAGGTAAACATCGTGTCTTTATACATTTCAAAATAAACCAACTGGAGTTGGTTAAACAAGATAACCATACAGCCATCACACGTTGGGAAACCTTTGTATATACATATTTTTTGCCGGGTTTGCTCGTCAAATCATCTTTTGAGTTGTCGGATATGATTGAAAAAAATCACGGATAACAAGCATGTTTAATTAAGCCACTTCATTTGGATAAAATATTTAAAATAAAAATATACATAAATAAAATCATGTTCTGGACGTATCCCACGAAGCACAAATGGTCAACTAGGCTTTCGCTCTACTTATTAACGCTCCTTGTCTCAGCCATAATCATCGTAACTTTAACACTGCAGAACAACCTGTCAGTGTGAATGATCATAGATCATACGACCAGACATTTGTCAAGGACGTCGAGATGTCCAAAGTCACGATCGACCGTCGGCAAATCACGTTGCAGTATGGTTGTTTACACACCAAGAGAAAGTCACTTAATCAAAGTGAATTTATTGGAATAGTGTTTAGTGTGTAAAATTTATAATGTGTTTTGAAAATGAAGCCTTCTGCATGATCAACTTGAGAGGAAATGTCAGTACAAACCCGTTTGGCTAATCTCGGCTGTTTTTGTTAAGGACGGAATCTGCCGAGTTGTGACGAAACAGTCTGCCGAGATGTGACGAGTGTCGCTATCACTATATCTCGGTAATTTCCGTCAAAGCTCGGAAACGTGAAAACCCGAATATGACGGAACTGTTGGAGATGTAGCGATTGTTCAACCGCAAAATACACTTTTTAAAAACATATTAAAAGGTTGCAAAAAATGTATTGACGGCATTTGATTTATCAAATGCTGAGATATTTTAAGGAAATGTTGACGTCATTGTAATTACAAAAAGATCCATAAAAAGAGCACTTAATGAAATAAATAAAAAATAAAACACATCAATATGACAAGCAAAATCAAGCGCTCGATGGAAACAATAATTGTGGATCCGGTCACATATCTTGATAAAACCACAGTCTAACAAGGATATCTATCCAGAGGAAGGATGATTGTAAACACGCTATTTGTGTATCGCTGCTAGCACGATCATGACTATCTTTAACGAGGGACCGTGATGATTGACCAACAAAGATTTTTTGTAATCAATAACAATTGAAGCTGTATAAATAAATGAACAAGATGAAGTTAAACACATTTTCAAATGTATTTACGGGTACTATATATATAGTGTACAATGACGGATTCAAACGTCGAATTCATACGTCAACAAGAAAATCACTAAAACATACGAAAATACATTAACAGTTTTTCAAGAGATTGTCTTTTCAGATTAGCTAACAATTGCCCAATGTACTCGTCCATTTATTATTTCAGGGTTTTAGGAGGAAAGAAGTTACAACGATGTGCATACCGAACAATCTGATAATGGAAATTGAAAAAAAAAGTTGTTTTTTTGATAACAATACAGTCAAAAGTTTAATCAATATTGAAAAAAAACTTGGCGGTTCCGTTGACTGTATATGCCATTCTAAAGTCGTTAACAGTAACATTCACGCGACAGTTTACTTCTCCTTCAACTGACAACTTGAGGGTTTTAACGTTACAAGAAAGTTGTAACACAACAGACATCTGTGACGTAAGTATGTACTTTTGTATCATAATAGACATCTGTGGCGTAAGCATGTATTTTTGAACAACAGACATCTGTGACGTAAGCATGTACTTTTGAACAGTTTAAAGCCCGTGAACCACGCGCGTTAATGTAGTCCACACTCAATCGGGATACGTTTCAGCATCTTCTGTACAATCGGGAAACATCGACACTTTCCGTAAACGAAACATAATTTTCTCGTTTACGGAAATTGCCGACGCTTCCCGATTCTTTTTTCCATCAAATCGTGCTTTTCTCGGCAGACAAGGATTTATACTCTCTCCATTGTTTTAGCAATCGTTTTTAAACCGGAGTTAAACGGCCATTTAGTCCTAAAATGAAAGTTCTTCCTTGTGCGTTAGTGAAAATAATTATATGTTTTGTCCAAACGTTAGAAGATGCCCAGTTACAAACATTGTAAAGCGTCCATTATTCAGACGATATATAACTGGTTTTGTTTATGAAATATGTGCTTGTTTAGAAGACTACTAGTAACATGTTTTTAATCATTGGAAATTTCGTCATGAACGTTTGCAACATAAACGTTTTTATACTGAACATCACTACGTCATCGTAAACATCAGGGTACTATACAATAGCACATACAATGACTATTTTCCAGATTCACTTTCTTTTGACATTAAAGATGACATCCCCGTACGTCTATCAAAAATGTTTACATAGACTAGGATTTGATCATTTGGAAATTGCAATAAACCAAAAACGAGCAAAACCGGTAATAGCCGGTAAAAACCAGAGGCTTACCGTCATGACAGAGTATTTTTTCTGCCATTCTACATGTAATCACCAGAATTAGCTCAGAAACCACAAAAATGCGTTGCTATTTCTGCATCGCAGCAGCAAAATGTTATCGATTTCGTGACGTCACGTAGTTGCCGTCCAGCTATGACATCACGTCATGTGAAAAAAGGTGCTAAATTAATATGGAATCTCCCCACCTTTGGGGTAAGACAGATAAATCTAAGATTTTTTCTGTCTCATTCCTAGATAGGGGAAATATTATTTATCTTCCAAATTGAATAGAAGAATTAGTTTTAATTTCATGAAATGCAAACGTTTATTTAATAATTTCCAGCAGATCGGAGTTATCTTTCGTAATCTACTATTGTTGACGTGACGTCAAATAATTTTCCCTGGCCGGAAGTGCGGATATTTCTGTCTAATGGCAAAAAAAAGAAATTTCTTACACCCTTTTCTTACCCTGAACAGTACTGTGTTGTATATACACACAGGAATGAGAGAACTGACATTAAAAAAAAGTGAAGATATACGTTTTTATCAAATGAATAATTCCTCATATCTGACTGGTAAAAATGTAATAAATGTCCTGTTTGTGGACATATACATGACGTTGCTCGGGTGACACGTCCATACAAGTCAAAACAACTGTGTCCTATTGATCTCGCCCATGGACACGGGTAATCCCGACATACTCATTGATTTCTTCCTAAAACTTTCCCGAGAGACAATATGTTGGTCTTTGTTTGTCGATATTTCCGTTGTACTTTCATCTTTAAAACGGAGGACGAGGGCGCCGACCTGCAGCTGGACACGACCCCGGACAAATGGTGCCCTGCCATGACCAATCGTGTCAGGTATAATTGTATCTGTCCGGTGTTAGGGCCATCAACCGATGTTGTTCACTGCTTGTGTCAGTCACGAAACTCTCGTCAGGATCTCGTTTGGCAACTTAAACTAAAGATGTACGAGACGTCGGGTTCAATCACACTATCGTACAGTCGGAGGTTACCGGGTCAGGAGGGTAATTCTGCAAAAGTCGTGGGAGGTCAGGTATCTACTTTTAAGAGACAACGGGAAATGAGGCCAGGTCAAGTACACAGCCAGCAGGGAATGGTCACAATCAGGGGTTGGTCGTGACGCGGGGCTACGACACAGTCAATGGTGAGTCGTGACTCGGGACAACGACACAATAAGGGGCGGGTCATGACTCGGAACAACAAAATCAGAGGCGGGTTATGACTCGGGGTAACATCGCAATCATTGGCAGGTCGTGACTCGGGGTAACGACACAATCAGGAGCGGGTCATGACCCGGGGTAACATCACAATCATTGGCGGGTCGTGACTCGGGGGAACGACACAATCAGGGGCGGGGCGTGACTCGGGGGAACGACACAATCAGGCTAGGGACGGGTGGTGACTCGGGGTAACGACACAATCAGGGGCGGGTCGTGACTCGGGGAAACGACACAATCAGGCTAGGGGCGGGTCGTTACTCGGGATAATTACACAATCAGGGACGGGTCGTGACTCGGGGTAACGACACAGTCAGGCTAGGGGCGGGTCGTGACTCGGAGTAACGACACAATTAGGGGTGGGTCGTGACACGGGGTAACGATACAATCAGGCTAGGGGCGGGTCGTGACTCGGGGTATCGACACAATCAGGCTAGGGGCGGGTCGTGACTCGGGATAACGACACAATCAGGCTAGGGGCGGGTCGTAACTCGGGATAACGACACAATCAGGCTAGGGACGGGTCGTACCTCGGAGAAACGACACAATCAGGCTAGGGACGGGTCGTGACTCGGGGTAGCGACAAAAGCAGGCTAGGGGCGGGTCATGACTCGGAATAACGACACAATCAGGCTAGGGGCGGGTCGTGACTCGGGGTAACGACACAATCAGGCTAGGGACGGGTGGTGACTCGGGGTAACGACACACTCAGGGGCGGGTCATGACTCAGGGTAACGACACAATCAGGGGCGGGTCATGACTCGGGACAGCGACACAATCAGGCTAGGGGCGGGTCGTGACTCGGGACAACGACACCATCGACACAATCAGTTATTGCCGTGACTCGGAGTAACGACACAATCAGGGGCGTTCATGACCCTGGGGTAACGACACAATCAGGGGCGGGTCGTAACTCGGGGTAACGACACAATCAGGGGCGGGTCGTAACTCGGGGTAACGACACAATCAGGGGCGGGTCGTGACTCGGAATAACGACACAATCAGGCTGGGGGCGGGTCTTGACTCGGGACAAAGACACAATCGACACAATAAGTTATTGTCGTGACTCGGAGTAACGACACAATCAGGGCCGGGTCGTGACTCGGGGTAACGACACAATCAAGGGCGGGTCGTGACTCGGAGTAACGACACAATCAGGGGCGGGTCGTGACTCGGGATAACGACACAGTCAGGGGCGGTCGTGACTCGGAGTAACGACACAATCAGGGACGGGTCGTGACTCGGGGTAACGACACAATCAGGCTAGGGTCGGATCGTGACTCGGGACAACGACACAATCAGGCTAGGGGTGGGTCGTGACTCGGGGTAACGACACAATCAGGCTAGGGGCGGGTTGTGACTCGGGGTAACGACACAATCAGGCTAGGGGCGGTTTGTGACTCGGGGTAACGACACAATCAGGTATTGTCGTGACTCGGGACAACGACACAATCAGGCTAGGGGTGGGTCGTGACTCGGGACAACGACACAATCAGGCTAGGGGCGGGTCGTGACTCGGGGTAACGACACAATCAGGCTAGGGACGGGTCGTGACTCGGGGTAACGACACAATCAGGTATTGTCGTGACTCGGGACAACGACACAATGAGTTAGGGTAATGGTGGGTAACGACACAATGAGGAAGGGTCATGGTGGGTAACGACACAATGAGGAAGGGTCATGATGGGTAACGACCTAATGAGGTAGGGTTTTGAGGGTTACCGACACAATGAGTAAGGGTCATGGTGGGTAACGACACAATGAGGTAGGGTTTTGATGGATAACGACACAATGAGGAAGGGTCATGATGGGTAACGACCGAATGAGGTAGGGTTTTAAGGGGTAACGAGACAAAGAGGTAAGGTCGTGAGGGGAAACAATACAATCAGATGGGTCGTGAGGGCCAATTACACAATCAGGGGGTTGTGAGGGGCAAATTAAATAATCAATAGAGGTTGTGAGAGTTCGTGTACCTCCTTAATGAAACATATGTCTTGGGAGTATCTTAAATACCCGGGACGTATCATGATGTCATTTACACAACAGGAAAAACGTAGTATAGCCATCTATACCAGCAGAAATATGTTACGAGGGAATCTACGCCACAAGACACTGGTCGTTAAAACATCATCACAATCATCCACGTGTCTCCGTTACATAATGTACGGGCAGTAACGATACCTCTATAATAGACCAAAAAAAAGAGTTGTGAGGTCATCTCAGGGATCACTCTGTAGAAATTCATATTTCCTATACCCAGGGACAGTATATTCCTTTTCGATACTCTCACATTGAACCGTATCACCTTTCTCGCGCATGACCTTATGGGAGACGATTGTAGGTGAACGGTAATTTTTTATTTCATTTTATACATAAATGTTCCATTGATTTGTTTGTTTGTTTGATTTTGTTTAACGTCCTATTAACAGCTAAGGTCATTTAACGACGGCCTCCCCTGTGTGCAAGATGCATGCGTGTAGTGTATGTGTGTGTATTTTGGGAGGCTGCGAAATGTTCGTGTTTGTCTCCTTGTGATAGCGCGAACTGATGCCAACTTTATAGTGCTACCTCACTGAAACATACTGCCGAAGACACCCAGCAGGACGCCCCACCCGGTCACATTATACTGACAACGGGTGAACCAGTCTGAAGTAGAGAAACATGATTATTTGTTTTCCTCGGACCAAGGATGCTTCTCTGGGGCTTCCGGGGAAACGTGATTCCTTGTTTCTCATCAGAGTATCATCATGTTTTCCAAAGACGGCCCCATGTAAAATGTGCACCCGATTGACTGATGGGAAACAAAAATCATGTTTCCCTATCACAAGGGCATATGTATTTTATCATACTGACATAGAACACTAACAAAGTAGTAGCGTAAACCATGGCTACTCGGAGCCATCATAATAGTGTCATCCGGAACACATCAGTATTTACCAAAGAGGTTCCGTGAGGGTTACTCGACTGGGAAAGTTAGGCAGCGCTCTTTGTTACCATTGTTTAGGTCACCCGAGACAAAGTTTGGAATCGGAAAACCTGTTGCTCTTAAAAAGCTGATGGCATCAGAATATCTAAAAGACCATATTGAAGTGTTTTAGCAGCGTACCTCAAATCCAGATGCCATGACTAAGGCTGGTAAAGAAGCGATTGTTTGGTTGTATGGAGGAATGCCCAAGGAAAAGCTAAATATGCTCAGGTTCAGGAAACTCAGCACAAAGGTCATGACGTCAACGACACATGTACAAGTTCACACAATACTACCCACATCAGATGCTGTCAAACAATATTTTTCTATCTGAAATATGAAGTTTAATATTTGATTGTAAGTCTCAAAAATATTTATTTTGAGGTTTAGAAATTTATTGTTGGAGTTCCGGTAACGTCCAATTTTAAACTGATTGTTGTTCATTATATTGAAAAATGACAAATTTCCGCAACTCCGATTTTTGCCGATTTTTTCTGTGATATTCTACATGTATTCCCAAACAAAAAAACACCAAATTAAATTATGTTGCAATTAGTTTGAGGTTGACCTTATGTTTCCTGTAAAATGACTGGACTTTATATTGCGATCGCCTTTTGTCTGGCGTCGTCCGTCCTGCGTCCGTAAACAATTTATATTTTCGACTTCTTCTCCAAAACCCCCTGAACCAATTTCAATGAAATTTTGAAACCTTCCATGGCCAAAGGTCAACCAAAATTGTGAATTATATGGTCCCCAGCCCCCAGGGGCACGAGGGGCGGGGCCAAAAAGGGTCAAATTGACTGAAATTTCAAAAATCTTCTTCTCAAGATCCAGATATGGTTGAATCAAATACTCTTCATAGATGGAAGGGTCGTAAGGTGCTTTACCAAAATAGTGAATTTCATGACCCTGGAGTCTCACGTTTCCCCCTTGGGAGGGGGTAAACTTTACTATAGTTTTTATAGGGAAATCACATTTTGGACCAACATTTGTTTAATTTCCATTGGAATTAATTCAAACTTGGTTAGCATTATCAGTATTTGATAGATGTTTCATGATATGTACATATCAGCCCTGACTGACCCCCAGGGACTGATGGGAGGGGCCAGAAAGGGTTGAATTGACTGAAATTTCAAAAATCTTCTTCTCAAGACCAAGATATGGTAAAATCAAATACTCTTCATAGATGGAAGGGTCTTAAGGTGCTTTACCAAAATTGTGAATTTCATGACCCTGGGCTCTCACGTTTTCCTCTGAGGAGGGGGTAATCTTTACTATAGTTTAATTGTGAATTATATTGTCCCCAGCCCCCAGGAGCCTGAGGGGCGGGGCCAAAAAGGGTCAAATTGACTAAAATTTCAAAAATCTTCTTCTCAAGGTCCAGATATGGTAGAATCAAATACTCTTCATAGATGGAAAGGTCTTAAGGTGCTTTACTATAATTCAGCTGACTGACAGAATACTATTTGTACATAGTACATATACTACCCAGACCTTTCACATGCTACTTTTTGCATTACATGTAGTACAAGTTACCTTTGTTACAAAATTATTTCTTTTTCATTTGGCAACATCGATAACATCAGTTTTTACATAACGCAGGTGACCGTTAAGGCCCACGGGCCTCTTTTTTATTTTCGAAGCGAAGCCTGCCGGGTTGTAGAAAAGCTATGGCAGGCAATCCAGTCTACTGGAAAAATAGATAGCGAAAGGGAGACTCGATGTTTGTTCTCCAGTCATGTTATGTGTTCAAACCAATCAGGTATACTGTATTATAAATAAGGTAAAATGGTGATTGAAACGTACACCAAACAAGAGAGTCTCAGGCAAGAGAAAATAAGGATGGATCGTTCGACGAGGAAACAAAGGCTAAATCTGTTAAGAGTGAAGAGATCTAGAAATATTTCTAAATAAGTCTTTTATTTACATCCGTTAAAAGGTTTTTATTTATGTCTGTTGAAAAGGTTTTTATTTATGAATATAATCTATTAACAGGCAATAAGTGGGCAGACAGTATTTCTTATCTGAGTACGGTTCAAACGTACTTACATGGTCGGTCTAGCTGTCCATATTTGGATATATTGCAGACAGGGTTTATTTCATTAGATGTTAGAACCCGAACTGTCTCCATTTAACATCATCTCATTATTGAACAGCAAAAAATATGACTCAATGCCACAGTCGAGAACATATATGGAGGCTGGAACTACAATTACCAAATAGAAAGTCTCGGAATTAGGAAACAACGATGAGCGTCATCAGGTTCAACTTACCGATAAACACGATATCACGTTTTAGTTTGCTTACCGTATGCGAAACCGTGAGATAAGGATGGGACAGGAGTGGTCATTTATAATTACCACGTGGGAAGTGCTGGACACAAACAAGACATGCCACAGTACGTCAGAGCTTCAAACCCAGTTAGGTGAATCAGATTGAAGCACGTACAGAGCGAACTATCACACATAACGTTAACACAAGACACAATGCGTTGAGTGCAGCGCAATGTCATACTGCTCGCGAATAAATACTCAGAAAACCTGCTCGCGAAACTCAATGATTTAAATTTGTGACAGATTTTAATTATACGTCCGCCTTCTAGTTTCTCGCTAGACGGAATTTCCATTTAGCTCAGTGGCAGAGCGTCCGACTAGGAAGTATGGGCTCGCAGGTTCGATCCCCGGTCGAAGCACGCTTCTTCCTTTTCTGTTACAAATGTTGTCCGTGGCCCTCCTTGTGGCGACAAGGAAATATATCCTGGGTTGTTGTGTTGTTCGAGGGCGAACACATTTAAGTGGGGAGTAGTCCGACAGATTTAAATTCTACACATGAATACGGCCGCCTACTAGCTTCGCGCTAGAGGGAATTTCCCTTTAGCTCAGTGGTAGAGCGTCAGACTATAAAGTCTAGGATCGCGGGTTCGATTCTCCGTTGGATGCACACTATCTCTTACATAGTAATATGTATATACCAAAAGACCCAATGAACACACACAAAATTATAGCCGGATTTTTTTTTATCGTTAGTTACATGTAGTTGACACGACCACACATACTGTACTTAAACATCTTAATTTGGTCAAGACAGATGAGCTATAGGAATAGTTAGTGATTTAAAACGCTTAGCTCGTAATAAATTTATGGAGCTGTAACTCAATCGTTCTCATAGTGAAAAGGAAATATGTACATACACGGAGTGTACATGTATGTTTTGTGTTTAATATTGTGGGTCTGCATAATGCCATTTATCATGAATGAAGGGAAGAAGCACGATCACATTTCCAACGCACAAGATGTACGTAGTGTTCCCTATTCTCGTCTAACAAGACCTCGACTCTAACAGTGACTACTGATGCTAATTGCTTGCCTTGTATAGAGACTTACGCAGTAATCAAACTTCTGGATGAACGAGACAAAATGTTCCCTGGACTTTCAGTAAAGTAGGTTTTGCATACACATGATACACACACTGGATAACCACGGCGTATCTCGCATCTCTATTGTTGACTGGAATTGCGGTTATCAGATTCACAACAGACTATTTACTTTCCATTTTCGCTGCAATGAACAGCTCCAAAAATTGGAACGAGATCAACATCGTTTTGACGCTTTGCCCACCACCTCGAATAACGTACGTAGGACCATCGTAAGAAACACACATATAAATGACGCTAGGCTGTTCCACGAGTATAGTTTGCACTGAATATCAGGGAATATTTGTATTTAGATCAATATTAACCATACGTTTAGTCCCTTGTATAAACATCAAGACACACAAATTTCAAATCGCATTAAATGGTTCAAAAATGTTCCCTTCCGATGCTGTTATCTTTAAAAGAGTATCGTATCTTTATTTGGGTTATATTTTCGTTTAATATTGTATTGAGTCAGCATTGCTAAATAGAACTAGGCAAAACATATGTAGAATTTCTTATTTACAGTACTGTTTAAAATAGAAGTGAACAACAACTATTCATTAAGAAGATTTTAATCGGTAAGGCCCTATTTGGAAGACAGGTAGGCCTGTCTGTGGTGTGGAGGCTTGTTCTGCTACAGAATGCTTTAGAGTGACCTCCTCAAACACCTCACTTCTGGATACCTGTTATAGAGTAAACAAAAATAAACGCATAAGCAAACTATGTCTCAAGAAAGATACGTGATGCAATAATTAATGTAAGGGTTTTAATTTACTGCACACGAGTTTCTATGCGTCTAGTAATCTGTTGTTTAGGTAGAAGAATAAGTGTCGTCAACATTAAAGATAAATATCTACACACAAATATTCCATATTTAACTTAATACTATTTGGCATGCTATTATTATTATTATAATTATTACAGCACATGTTTAACTCAATCTGGATATTCTTCTCGCTCCGAGCAACGTTTAATTGATACAACAAAATATATCTCAAACATGAAAAGCTCCTAGTCAGATGAGTCTTGTAGAATTTAAATATCATTTTACTATTTTAATAACACTGTGACACAGGGTATGAAATAGATAATGTCACTCATGTGATGTGTAATGCCATGATTTAATTCCGACTGCACGGGAAAAGCTGCCAATTGGTAACATTACAACTTTAATCAGCAGGAGTTATCTCTCTTGAGTTGTAAAATGTCGATACAGGGCTATATAGCTAGCATTGATAAATTACAGGTCTAACTGTATTTTTCTTCTATCATTTTCTCAATATTCATACACGAAGACAATATGGGCTACTGGCTTTTTGCGAGTTCACAGTAACAAAAAAAGTATCATATCAAATATCATGTCTGTTAGCCAGTTGATAAGGTCTCTGCTATTTAATTCAAACAAATTGGGAACTCTTTTTCTTTAGAGATACAAGACGGAGCACATGGACTCTCTCCACCTTAAGCTACCAACACGGTTACATCCTCGCTGGACAGTTATTACATGTTAATTTAGTTGAAGGGCTTGTTTTTATCTTTGAAACTTTACCCTGCGTATACCTGACAAATCAGTCAAAATGATGTTTTTTTTATAATCAGTGATAATTTGAAGAAAAAAATCATAGAAAGTCAGAAAATTGCTTTATCACATAACATAAAATGATTATACACATTGGACATTATAAAATGCTTGTTTTGAAGTTAGGGAAATTGTCTAAATGTAATCAACAATTGATGCATAGAAAATCTGAGAATGTCTCCAATTTCGTTAGTATATGCAGATATATATATAAAGTCTATATACTATGTCTCTGGTATAAAATAGTAGGCCTATTTAACTCATTCACCCCTGACGACATATTTGAACTCTTCCAATTCAAAGGATAGAATAAGGCATTATGAAATTTCAGGGGTGAATGCATTAATATTTATTAGAGAAGAGAATGTGCGCCACCATCCATAATATAAGAGTTGTCTCTCTTGGTTCATACCTCTTTAAAACCTAGTTTGTGGAATAGCTGTATACTAGCCACATTGCTGAAGCCAATCTTTGCTGTGAACTCCTGAACCTTCAATGTTTGTACTCCTGTAAAAATTGCAACATATGCTGATCAGTTAAAAATCATAAAATGTCTGTTTAGTGACCAGTACCAGACACCAACCGTTGTTTTTATCAGTAATTACTGACGAAAGAATGTAAAATATATTTTAAGAACATCACTCTTACATGCACTTGAACTGGATGGTTTTTGAATAAATGCAATTTCAATTAAACAATACTGTATTGTATTTATTTTGTTTGCATCTTTACATATAATGATTTCACGTATTTACCATATTGCATCATACATAGCAGTGTTTCCTTTCCAAAGCCTTTCCTTCTTGCACTGGGTTCTAAAACCAAACAAATAAAACAATCACAATATGGTTTTGGAAAAGTACATATTTTTTTTTATTTTTTTTTATATCTTATAAAGTTGTATTTTTTGTGTATATTGAAAATGATCTTCATTCAGAAATTTAGAAAATGGTTGATAATCTTCATCATCTGACTAACACTGCTTTTTTTTTTCGTTTTGTGTGTTGTTTTACGGGCCATTGATAATTTTTAAGTACTACAACTTACCTGCTATCATAATCTCTATTTCTGCAGAATGCTTATTATCCTCGTCATTGAAAAACAGATTCACATCACCAACCATAGCAGCTGAAATACACAAAATCCTGAGATATTACATCTTCCTTTATTCATTTGATTATAATTAATATCTATTACAATTTGACTCTTTAATAAATACATGTAGATGAAATTTTAAAAAAATATCACCAATGTGAAGAATTTGTTTTCCTGTGTATTTCACAACACTAAATCCCAAAAAAAATTCTGAAGAGCAAGAACATTATTTTGTTATGTTGTTGGTGTTATAAAATAGAAGAACCAATTTATATTAAGCCAAATTGAGAAATATTTATAATCAATTTATAATTGAAAAATAATAAATGTGCTTCTACTTGAGGGATAGGGAGGAATAATTTGAAGTATTCCTTTTTAAAAGTTTATGTAGAGTCATCATTTCAGACTTTAACAAACAGCACTAATCTTAAAACCCATGAAGAAAGACAAGCCTATGGATTAACATGAAAGGTAGGTACAGTAGGAAGAGAGGAAACGGATATATTTGGCCTGGTCGATTCAATTTCTAGGTCAGGATAATTCATTATAATGATGGCTGACCTATTCTCGCCAAATATCTGTTCTCACTCTGGTCTGGTATGCTAAGCATACGAGCACACAAGAAAGCTTGCATTTATTTTAATTTCAATGCAAACTATACAACATACATTTGTCTCTGTAACCATAGTTTTTTACCAGTCAACATTCCTGTTTGATGAAGATAATTATATGTGCTATGGCAAGAAAAGGTCGCCAACAGTATAATCAAATGTAGCCAACAGTAACTTACAGATTTCATCTTCATCTTTTCCTGAAGGACTGTATATAGCAAGGTCAAGTATTATAAAAGTGCATTCTGTAAAAAAAATAAAAAAAATTGCATAAACGTTTTTGTATAAATTTGTTGAATAGTATAAATAAATCATGCTGTTATTTAAATCGTTCATATTTTGCTTTTCAAGGCAAAATAATACCTTTTTTTTTTCTTCGTTCTACATTTAAGAAAAAAAGAAAGATTTAAACAACCCAATGTTAAAAAAAATAAACCATATTACTTTAGTTTTAACAAAAAAAACATACGAGGATAACTAGGTATAAGCTGTACATTGTACATCTGAAACTACATATTAGCAGTAGCACCATACATCCACCCACTACCTGTCATCTACACGATGGATGTAGCATCCTAGTTTCACATTTTTATACATAATAATTAAAATTCATATATGTACTGTCTTCATCCTGTCTCCAGCTTTGCTGCATCTGGTACTCCTCCTCCAGTGATAACGGCTCTGAAGCAGTCAACTGTTGGAGCTCCTTAGATTGCATCCACTGGTGGTATCTAGGACAGATGGATCATCCGTGAATGAAAAACAATGTTAATCATTTTCAAAATCTATTTTTAAGTTGGTAGTTTGAACCTGATGTATCTTTATATGCAATATTTGTCTTGCCTTGAAAAAGAAGCAATTTGCTTAAACTGACAAGAAAATTGTCTCCTCTAAGGTTTTCATTTTAGTACTGGTTTCCATTTATTTTCAAATTCAATTTCAGTTTCTAGATTTTCATACTATTATCATGAAAATTAAAAGTTATGTTCAAATTAGTGTACAGTAATCTTTACTTACTTAATTCAGAGACACATAAAGCCAGTATATACGTCTCTGCTTGATTTATTAATGAATATATTTATTTTCACTTATTCATTTTATTTATTTATTGATTTTTACACACATCTAAAAATTATTGATGTAACAAAACATTGAACACACGTTAAACACTTTAATTCGGACAATGACAGAGCGCTTCACGAAACGATAGGAGCTAATGGAAGAAACGTTAGTAACTGCAAAGCCTTTAAACCTGTTAACATTCGCACGAGACGGAGCGTCGAAAACCAGACGGTGTCGATAAACAGCATAAATAATGCGCTGTGTACATACCTCGGAACATGATGGTTTTCATAAGGCACTAGTATAATCTTTTCACTCTTCACGACTGTGTTGGCATTAATCAACATCCTAGCGATGGATATATTGTGTTGGCATTCTATCAATGGCTGAAGGAAATTCACGTTTCCATTCCCACTGTTTATCAACCATGGTTAATTCATCGCTTTGCATGTAGTGCTTCAAATCGCCCTTAGTATAAAGCGTACTGGTGACGAAGATGCTAAAGATTTCGGTGCGTTCGTTTACCGTTAACAATATCGGTGTGCCACCGGTGCGTTCGTACATCTACTACCATTGCTTGTCCAGCGACAGATATGCGTTTTATTCTTCTTCGTGTTCCTAATACGTAATAAACAATTTCAATTCTAAATATATTAATAGGATAAGAGACCGCAATTCTTTTATGTTATATAAATAGCATTCTGTGATTGTTTCATTAAGGAACATCATATCGATCATATAACGTCGAATTATTTCACAGGGCATAAAAGTCAAGACGTTCATGTCCATATATTCCTGTAAAGATATTGACTTCTAAAGTTTGTGAACGTTATGGTTTGTAGTTGAAACAAACAATAATGTTTCCTTTCTTTTGCGCAGAATTGCATTTTTTGAAAACATATATGCCCTCTTATATATATATGTCTCGATCTTAACCTGATATTTTAGAAATATTGGGAGTATGTTTCGTACACATTTCTCGTTGATTCTACCTTTGTTTCTCGTAAAAATGCTTATCTATTACGCTGATGTCCTATGATGAATAGAGAATGTTGTACCTTGTGAAATACATTTCGTTTAACTGCTTCGCTAGGTAACGGCAATAAATAAATAATATTGTATCTTGTAAAAGATAGTTCGTTTACTGTTATGGTATAGTCAATTATCTTAACAGAACAGACATTTCAGTCAATAAGGCGTGATTATATTACGACTCTAAGTGATCACGTTCACCAGAATGCATCTATAGGCTTGTTATGCAAAAATCAATGTCACATATTATCAGTATTTTAATAAATGTTTTTTTTTTTTTAACTGATATTTGAGTCAAGGGATTATTTTACACGTTGAAAGCTGTTGTGGGATATAAAACGCAAAACTGTCTCAAATTTCCAAGTAAATATGATTTTTTTTACCTATAAAATATGATAACCAGTCACCATTCGTTAAGGAACCTCTTTGTTTGCACTGTACGCTACACCTGTATACAATGGATCCTCTATAATCCGACCACCTTCTTTCCCGGATTAAGTGTCTAGATTGTAAGATGTTCGGAGAACTGGGACAGTTTTTGTGTAAAGTAAGGCTAATATGACTATGAGGCACGGGCTAGACAGCGGGACAACGACATGGTTTATGGTGGCTTGTTATCAAGACAATTAACCAGGTTAGTGGTGACTGCATTAGTGAATGATCCAGTTAGTGTTAGTGGGGTTCCCGAACTAGCGAATTAGTGGTGACCGGATAGAGAGACAACCGGATTAATCAGAGTGTCTGGACAGTAAAACAACCGATAAAGGTGGTCAACCGGACAACTGGAGGCTGGATGGTGGATCGATCAAGTTAGTGGTGACTGGATAGTAGATCGACTGGATTAGTGGTGGCTGGATAGTAGATCGACCGGATTAGTGGTGGCTGGATAGTAGATCGACCGGATTAGTGGTGGCTGGGTAGTAGATCGACCGGATTAGTGGTGGCTGGATAGTAGATCGACTGGATTAGTGGTGGCTGGGTGGTGGAGCGACCAGATCAATGGTGATTGGATGGTGGAACAACCGAATTAACGGTGGCTGGATGGTGGAACAACCGAATTAACGGTGGCTGGATGGTGGAACAAGATTAGTGATAGTTGGATGGTGGATCAATCAAATTAGATGGATGGTGGAACAACCGGATAAGTGTTGGCATGATGGTGCATCGAACGGATTAGAGGTAGCTAGATGGTGGATCGTCCGGATAACTGGTAGTTGGACATCTGGATTAGTGATGGCTGGATTGTGGATCGACCTGATTAGTCCTGGCTGCATGGTGGAATGTCCGGATTAGTGGAGGCTGGATTGTGGATCGACCTGATTAGAATTATAGAGATATATTGCATATAGTCCGGACGAAATGTCCACTGTCATGTTGATAATACACTATCATATATTGCACTATTTTTTTCAAACCGTTATCATAAGTTAATAGTTCTCAAAACTAATGAATACAATCAATGTTAATATTTCAAGAAATTTATGCAAATTTATCAAAATTTTGTTAAAAAAATATCATAATTTGTCCTTCATATTTATTACGTTTGATATTGCATGCTGTTGTAAATATGTTTTCTCTGTAAATTCTGAATTGGTAAAGAGAAATAAAGCTGATTATTTGATTAATTGATTGTCTTTTCCCTTTGAAAATCAATTAACGAGAGGTAATTGTGAGAGAGAGTAGAGTAAATATATCGTAAAAGTTTTTAATTTCACCACGTCGCCTCTCAGCTTCCGCATTGCGGCTTCGGAGTTTTCCAAAAGTCCAGATAGAAATTTCTTACACCCCTTTCTTACCACGGAAATCTCTATCTTACACAGACGGAAATGAGAGAAATACAATTAACCGTTACGTTGATATTCTGCTGTTTTTCGAATAGTGTCCACGATTTGTTTACGAGAGATAAACTACGTTTAAACTATAGTGTCAGATTTGGTTCACTAATCAATTGTTTGCCGGGGCTAGAACAAGTCTATATGTTATGAGCAATCTGTTACCCCTTTTTATTCCGCTGTGTGTTATGTTTTGCATATAATGAATTCCATATGTGTTGTTGAAAAGACTCCAAACGGCGCACACTAAATGTACTTGTCAGACAGCGGTTTTAATTATTATTTACGTCAGAACACATTTGTCTGCCAAGAAATATTTTGATTGTTTTACGACTTTCTCTGACCCAGATTTACTAAGCCGCTGAGTACATGACCCACAAAAATTGCTTCCGTGTATCTTGCCGACCAAAGTCACAAAAATGCCTACAGCCAATTGCTACATGGCATGCATACTGCGTCAGAGACTGTTTATTCCAATAGAGCGACACGCCCTCCTAGTCGGTCCCGTCTTCAAATGAACCCCAAACAAGTCAGATCTCACTGTACTGCATAACGGGATGTCCTCGATGTCAGATTTCGGTTATGTCAGGTTTCACTGAATATTACAGGAGGTCCTGGAAGGCAGGGTTTTGGTAAAGTCAGGTCTCACTGTATATTAGAGGTGATGTCCTCGATGTCAGATTTCGGTTATGTCAGGTTTCACTGAACATTACAGGAGGTCCTGGAAGGCAGGGTTCGGTAAAGTCAGGACTCACTGTATATTACAGGAGAGGTCCTGGAAGGCAGGTTTCAGTAAAGGCAGGACTCACTGTATATTACAGGAGGTCCTGGAAGGCAGGGTTTGGTAAAATCAGGTCTCACTGTATATTACAGGAGGTTCTGGAAGGCAGGGTTTTGGTAAAGTCAGGTCTCACTGTATATTACAGGAGGTCCTGGGAGGCAGGGTTTTGGTAAAGTCAGGACTCACTGTATATTACAGGAGAGGTCCTGGAAGGCAGGTTTCAGTAAAGTCAAGTTTCACTGTATATTACAGGAGGTCCTGGAAGGCAGGGTTTTGGTAAAGTCAGGTCTCACTATATAATTACAGGAGGTCCTGGAAGGCAGGGTTTTGGTAAAGTCAGGTCTCTCTGTATATTACAGGAGGTCCTGGAAGGCAGGTTTCAGTAGAATCAGGTGTCACTGTATATTACAGGAGGACCTGGAAGGCAGGGTTTTGGAAAAGTCAGGACTCTCTGTATATTACAGGAGGTCCTGGAAGGCAGGGTTTTGGTAAAGTCATGACTCACTGTATATTACAGGAGGTCCTGGAAGGCAGGGTTTTGGAAAAGTCAGGTCTCTCTGTATATTACAGGTAGTCCTGGAAGGCAGGGTTTTGGTAAAGTCAGGTCTCTCTGTATATTACAGGAGGTCCTGGAAGGCAGGGTTTTGGTAATGTTAGGACTCACTGTATATTACAGGAGGTCCTTTAATGCAGGGTTTTGGTAAAGTCAGGTCTCACTGTATATTAGAGGTAGTCCCGGAAGGCAGGGTTTTGGAAAAGTCAGGTCTCTCTGTATTTTACAGGTAGTCCTGGAAGGCAGGGTTTTGGTAAAGTCAGGTCTCTGTGTATATTACAGGAGGTCCTGGAAGGCAGGGTTTTGGTAATGTTAGGACTCACTGTATATTACAGGAGGTCCTGGAATGCAGGGTTTTGGTAAAGTCAGGTCTCACTGTATATTACAGGTAGTCCTGGAAGGATGGGTTTTGGTAAAGTCAGGTCTCTCTGTATTATACAGGTAGTCCTGGAAGGCAGGGTTTTAGTAATGTTAGGTCTCACTGTATATTACAGGAGGTCCTGGAAGGCAGGGTTTTGGTAAAGTCAGGTCTCTCTGTATATTACAGGTAGTCCTGGAAGGCAGGGTTTTAGTAATGTTAGGACTCACTGTATATTACAGGAGGTCCTGGAAGGCAGGGTTTTGATAAAGTCAGGTCTCACTGTATATTACAGGAGGACCTGGAAGGCAGGGTTTTGGAAAAGTCAGGACTCACTGTATATTACAGGAGGTCCTGAAAGGCATGGTTTTGGTAAAGTCAGGTCTCAATGTATATTACAGGAGGTCCTGGAAGGCATGGTTTTGGTACAGTCACGTCTCACTGTATATTACAAAAGGTCCTGGAAGGCAGGGTTTGGTAAAATCAGGTCTCACTGTATATTACAGGAGGTCCTGGAAGGCAGGGTTTTGGAAAAGTCGGGTCTTACTGTATGTTACAGGAGGTCCTGGAAGGCAGGTTTCAGTAAAGTCAGGTCTCACTGTATATTACTGGAGGTCCTAAAAGGCAGGTTTCAGTAAAGTCAGGTCTCACTGTATATTACAGGAGGTCCTGGAAGGCAGGTTTCAGTAAAGTCAGGTCTCACTGTATATTGCAGGAGGTCCTGGAAGGCAGGGTTTTAGTAATGTTAGGTCTCACTGTATATTACAGGAGGTCCTGGAAGGCAGGTTTCAGTAGAGTCAGGTGTCACTGTATATTGCAGGAGGTCCTGGAAGTCATGGTTTTGGAAAAGTCAGGACTCACTGTATATTACAGGAGGTCCTGGAAGGCAGGTTTCAGTAAAGTCAAGTCTCACTGTATATTACAGGAGGTCCTGGAAGGCAGGGTTTTGGTAAAATCAGGTCTCACTGTATATTACAGGAGGTCCTGGAAGGATGGGTTTTGGTAAAGTCAGGTCTCTCTGTATATTACAGGTAGTCCTGGAAGGCAGGGTTTTAGTAAATTTAGGACTCACTGTATATTACAGGAGGTCCTGGAAGGATGGGTTTTGGTAAAGTCAGGTCTCACTGTATATTAGAGGTAGTCCCGGAAGGCAGGGTTTTGGAAAAGTCAGGACTCACTGTATATTACAGGAGGTCTTGGAAGGCAGGGTTTTGGTAAATTCAGGTGTTACTGTATATTACAGGAGGTCCTGGAAGGCAGGGTTTTGGAAAAGTCATGTCTCACTGTATATTACAGGAGGTCCTGGAAGGCAGGTTTTGGTAAAGTCAGGTCTCGCTGTATATTACAGGAGGTCCTGGAAGGCATGGTCTTGGTACAGTCAGGTCTCGCTGTATATTACAGGAGGCACTGGAAGGCATTGTTTTGGTAAAGTCATGTTTCATGGTATATTACAGGAGGTCCGTGAAGGCAGGGTTTTGGTAAAGTCAGGACTCACTGTATATTACAGGAGGTTCTGGAAGGCAGGTTTTGGTAAAGTCAGGTCTCACTGTATATTACAGGAGGTCCTGGAAGGCATGGTTTTGATACAGTCAGGTCTCGCTGTATATTACTGGAGGTCCTGGAAGGCAGGGTTGTGGTAAAGTCAGGTCTCTCTGTATATTACAGGAGGTCATGGAAGGCTGATTTCAGTAAATTCATGTCTAACGGTATACCTGGAAAGCAGGGTATTGGTAAAGTCAAGTTCCACTGTATATTACAGGAGGTCCTGGAAGGCAGGTTTCAGTAAAGTCAGGTCTCACTTTATATTACAGACCTGAGGTCCTGGAAACCATGGGTTTGGTAAAGTCAGGCCTCAATGTATATTACAGGAGGTCCTGGAAGGCATGGTTTTGGTAAAGTCATGTTCCACTGTATATTACAGGTAGTCCGAATTATTCTGACGTTTTATCGACTTTTTTCATATCGGTCTGTCGTCGATTAACGTCAGAACTCCGGCCCTCTATAATATGTGACCGCGCCTGGACCGCACTTCAAACTGATATTTTAGAAACAAATCGTCACTTTCACACACATGTCGCACATGGATCGAAAAATCTATTCTTTATGCACTAGGTGGTATCAATAACATGTTTCAAAGATCATTACGAAAAGTATTTTCCAACGTTTTCTATACCAACCCATGTTTTTAATGGAAATTAGGCCATGAGCAATGTCACATGACTTGACGAGATCTCGCGTTACCGAAGGTATTTCCCAACGTTATGACGTAGGCCGGCGAGATTTCAGTCACGTGGCATTAGAAGGCGGGGCTATCAAAAAACAAGAGTAAAACAGAGTAAGTTTGATAAAATATGTTTTTAGTGATTGTATTGATTGTTTGAGGCATGTAATGTATGGTCATCTTGTGCATAAAGAATAGGTCTTTCGATCCATGTGCGACATGTGTGTGAAAGTGACGATTTATTTCTAAAATATCAGTTTGAAGTGCGCTCCGGGCGCGGGTCGCATATTTCCAGCATATTATAGAGGGCCGAAGTTCTGACGTTAATCGACGACAGACCGATATGAAAAAAGTCGATAAAACGCCAGAATAATGCGGACTAATTACAGGAGGTACTGGAAGGTAGGTTTCAATAAAGTCAGGTCTCACTGTATATTACAGGAGGTCCTGGAAGGCAGGTTTCAGTAAAGTCAGGTCTCACTGTATACGTGGAAGGCAGGTTTTGGTAAAGTCAGGTTTCATGTAAAGTTTCGCTAATTTATTATAGGGTGTTCTTAAAGTCAGGTGTCAGTAAAAAAAAATATGATTTAACAGAGTGTTAATAAAGTCAGATGTCGCTAAGGTTATGTTTAACACTATTCCGTCTTTGCAGAGTTATCTTCTCTTGAGAGCAGGTATTGATTGTTACGTCATTGGTTTGTGTGAGAAAATTACGTCGTTTTCTCAAAAATTGATGACGTTGCTCTCACAAACAAATGACGTAACAATCAATGCTTGCTCTCAAGAGAAGATAACTCTGCAATACGCAAAGACGGAATATGTGGATGTCATTTAAGTCAGGTATCGCTAAAGTTCCGTATACCAGAGGATGTCGATTAAATAAAGTGTAAGTAAAGTTAGATTCACTGTCAATAAAGTCAGATGTGTCAGTTAAGTCAAGTGTCATAGAATTTAAGCGTAATGTTAAATTCAGATGTCGTTAAAGGATGGTTTCACTGGTATATTATGGAATACTATGAAAACAATAGTCGGTAAACTCAGGTTAGTACTGTATTTAACGATGTCTTTTGATATATTATGAGATAAAAGCGCAATAAATCGAGTAAAGATCAATCTAGGTCAAAGGCTTTTTTAAAAACGTACCGAACAATGATTGGTCGCGGTCGCCGAGTGGTTAATGCGTCTGACCGCCCACGATGCACTTGCCCTTCACTGGGTCGCGGATTCGAGGTCTTCTTGGGGTAGTCGTGAGTTACTGGCCGCAGGTCGGTGTTTTTTCTCCGGATTATCCGGTTTTCCTTTACCACCAAATTACCATAGGACGTAAAACACCAAGAAACACCGATGAAAATAATGAGAGAAAAACATGGCGTTAGAACCTGAATCCATGTCATGCGTTAGGTATCTGGCAGCGTAATTGGCGCACATGATTTTGACGAAGAGGAAATATGTGCCAAATCACCACCAGTTTTCCGGAATGCTTTACAAGTGATGTGATTTCGTACGTCCATGGGGAGAAACTAGGACTTGTTGAAGAGAAGAAAAAATAAACAATGATTTGTGTTTGATGAACCCCAGGCAAATAAAAACGAGGTTGGCAAAGTCAAGTGTCAAGTCAGACAAAGACTCATAGCATCGTCAAATTAAGACTGTCAAAGTTACAGAACTCATCGATTCCCACCCCAGACGGACAAATTAGTTCTGCTTACTGAGCTAACACGTGGTGGCAAAGCTCATCTGCTTATTAAGTTCACACTCCGTCTAATAATGTTGTAGCTGCTTATTGAGTTAATATTGACACAGTTATGCTGCTTATTAAGTTTACATTAACACAGTTGAACTGCTTATTGAGGTAATATTAACACAATTGAGCTGCTTATTGAGTTAACATTAACAAAGTTGTGCTGCTTATTGTCACATTTACAAAGGTAAGCTGATTACTTAGTTAACATTAACAAAGCTGAGTTTTAATTGAGTTAACATTAACAAAGCTGAGTTTTAATTGAGTTAACATTAACAAAGCTAAGTTTTAATTGAGTTAACATTAACAAAGCTGAGTTTTAATTGAGATAACATTAACAAAGCTGAGTTTTAATTGAGTTAACATTATCAAAGCTGGGTTTTAATTGAGTTAACATTAACAAAGCTGAGTTTTAATTGAGTTAACATTAACAAAGCTGAGTTTTAATTGAGTTAACATTAACAAAGCTGGGTTTTAATTGAGTTAACATTAACCAAGCTGAGTTTTAATTGAGTTAACAATAACAAAATTGAGCTGCATAATGAGTTTACATTAGTATCCCTATCTGGAGCATCATTCAAATTATGCTTTGATACATAAACCATCACAAACTTAGGACTTTGTGTGTGTTTTGAAAGTTAAAAGCCTTTCATGTTTCTCACTCTTTTTGTACATGATAACACGGCGTTACGTAAAAAAGATCAAAAACAAATCGAATACGATAATTGTAAATTGTTTTTCTTCTTAATGTGGGTGTTCATACAAACAGTTTTTGATTTCTTTGTTTGTGTTTTACGTCCTATTAACAGCTATGGTCATTTAAGGACGTGTCAGGTTTTGGTGGTGGAGGAAAGCCGGAGTTCCCGGAGAAAACTACCGACCTACGGCCAGTACCTGGCGACTGTCCCACGTAGGTGTCGAACCCGACCAAGTGGTGGAGGGCTAGTGGTAGCAGAATGCCAGACGCCTTAACCACTTGTCGACAGCGGCAGACAAGTTTTGGTGCGTAAGACGCTTTGTTACATTTATGGCGAACCCTATTATGACGATACAGTACATATAAAGGAGAAAAACGGAAGTTTTGATTGCCATTGGCGAAGCTTTTAACTTAGTTTATTCCGAACGCAGACATATCTGCCTCTTTATTCAGACCATAGTCCATATTTGCATATATAACGCAACTGAAACAAATTATCCCTATTATTTTCCGTAAACATTTATGTTTAAGTCTATTACTAGTAATATCCTCCCCACAGAACAACAAGATATACCCACGGGAATATTAATACGTCACGCCTGAACTCTGAGTGTGCATTGACGTCATATGTCAAGGATCACGCGACAGAACTGTCAATACCGACATCCACACGGTTTTATATCGACTTCAAACGAAATGTAACAGATACCTTCGTAATAATTAAACGATATTATGTGATAATCGTTTTCATCTTTTTTCATAGATACCAGCTGTTACCAACAGATCAATCAACAGCTGTTCTTTTGATGATGTGATAACAGAAGCACCAAGAAGTCAACAATGTGGTAAACTTTCTGTGGAGTAATGAAATAAGTAATATTTCTGTTAGGTTATTTACAAACATAACTTTTTTTCATATAATAGCTCCGTGTTGTTTATATTGAATATCGTATTTTTTCTTCTTGTTTTGAACCGTCGCCATAAGACCATAATTGTTCACTTAAAACGACAAAAAGGAGTCACGTGATCCATCCTTGTCGATCCATTAATTATCGTGACGAACACTATAATATTTCACTCAATAATGAAAGCCACTTCCCGTCGCAATCAATTGCTTTCGACAAATTATCATTTAACTAATATAGTTTTCTTACTTCTCCAGTTTTTAAGTAGTAAAGCCACTGACCTCACTTGCGGACACCCGGATTCAGATTAGTTTTCATCGCATTGCTCTCGTAAAAAAACACTCTCCTTTTTTCCCCAGGAATACTTAGCATAATGTTTGGTTAATATCTGTCCACCAATTCATAAGAAGTAGTTTTCTTTTAAATTTTGACTCCGCGACACAACACCGGATAAAACGATGGTACAACTTACGCTTCTGGAAGTACAACGTGTGCAGACAAAGTTAACATGTTTCAAGTAGCTAACAAGCCATAAACAGAACTTTTCAAAATGTATTTTTTGAGAAGCATCTGGATATTTACAAATATTTCTGTGTTTCATTTCTTTAGAAAATTACTCTGAATTCCTATGCATATACATTTTCCGTTTGAATTTCTTTATGTCGAGTGAAATTTTTGCATTAATTTGTCTACACATTCAGGCCCTGCCCTTCATCGAATGGCCGAGACAGACACCCGCATCAGGGTCGATTTTCCTGGCATTAATAACTCTCAATCGTCTTACACGTTGTAACAATCTTGCCGTGTGGAAGTTCTGTGCGAAAAAAAGAATTTCAAGGTCATTAACTTCGCCGGAAAATCTCGTTTAGCCAAACACAAACGCTTGGGATTGATTTTCGAAATAATTGAAACAGTTTTGAATGTTGGTAAATTTCCTATCGGCCGCATACCTAACAATTTTTAATACTTCCCCGTTCCTAATTGTAAACAGGTTAGTTTTTAGCTCTAGTATGTTGTATTTTGGATCTGGACCAACGCTTGCTGTCTACTTGTGAAGCTCTTCAACATTTACACCAACAGTGTCATCTCACTTAGCCAACAATCTTACTCTTAATAGATTGTTTGTTAATTGGCTATAGTCTGTTTCAAAATTGTCTAATTTAGAACTTTGGTACAGTAAATGCATACTTTTTTCATGTTTGCAAGCTGAAGATATGTTTATACATAAAATGTACAACTGCATGTACAACTTTATGAACTTGATTTCAAACCTGACGGCGAGAAATCAAGCTGACAAAAATGAGTCAAACTTCGTTTACATTTCCGTCTGACACATAGAAATAACATGTTATTATTTCGTATACTGGAAATGTGTATGGTTTTGATTTTAAAATGTGTGATTATAAGTATATTCAGGTATTTGACAGTTAAACTAGGTTACGTAAGAGTCCTAGGTAGCATGCAAACGTTTTGATCACCGAAGTATTTCATAATACTTTGTAAAAAAACCTTGCTGTAGGACCAAACATTATTTTTGAAGCAAATATGATCTGACACATAGTCAAAAATTTTCTGAATGGAATTCGATTTTGTGTTGTTTGTGTCGAATAAGAACTTTTATAGATCATACGAAGTATTTTATCAAATTACTTAATTTATCAAAACACTAAATCGCTATATTTCGTTTCGGTCCCTGACGCAGTAGTTACTTATAATCTCCCTTCACTAGAGTTAGGACCCCTGTGCGGTTGATGTCCATCGACCACTTGTTTGTTAGTGAATATGTATGGAGGACTAAAGCGGTTAAGTTCCGAATTCTGTAGTTGATACATGTATGTGAATCACTAGAGGTACTTTCCCTGCACGGTTAGGTTCCCTTCTTAGTTAATTGCATACCTTGTATATCACAAGAGTTATCTACTCTTTACAATTCAGTTGCCAACATTAATTAGCATTATCTCAGCTACACGAGTAGATTTTTCCACTCAGTGGTTGGTTACCTAACCACTCGAATTATGTCCCTTGCATGGTTAGGTTCTCCATTTTCTTATTGGTTACCGTGTTCACCACTAGAGTTATCTCCCCTTTGTACGATTAGGTTCCAATCTCATCGGTTGTTTACCGTGTGTACGAATAAAGTTATGTCTCTTGCATGGTTAAATATATATATAGGTTCCCAAACTCTCTGATTGGTTCTCCACCAGAGTAACGTCCCCTTGAACGATTAGGTCCCCTACTCTGTGGTTGGTTACCGTGTTCATGACCAGAGTAACGTCCCCTTGTACGATAAGGTCCCTTACTCTGGTGGTGAACACGGTAACCAACCACAGAGTAAGGGAACTTGCACGATTAGGTCCCTTACTCTGAGGTTGGTTTCCGTGTTCACCACCAGAGTAACGTCCCCTTGCACTATTAGGTCCCTTACTCTGAGGTTGGTTACCGTGTTCACCACCAGAGTAACGTCCCCTGGCACGGCAAGGTTCTCAATTCAGCGGTTGGTTACCCTGTGTATCACCACTGCACACAGCGTTGCGTCCCATTCAGATGCTGATTTAAACTGGTGTTTAATCGCTAACTTTATACTTTGTTGAATAGATTCGTTTAACCGAATCAGGGTAATCTGAGATATTTGCTTTCCGAACGCTGTTGTTTAAAGGATCTTAATCACTTTTAGTAAAGTTTCAATGATCCGTATATTCGTTTTTCCAAACTGATGACGTGTCAATGTTTTTGGTAACTCTTGTAACCGACGTTGTTGCTAAGAACCATCGTTGCATGTTCAGAATAATCAGCAAACATTGCACACACATGCCCGAGTCGACAACCCACTGGAGCGATTTAGTTCTCAACATTTAGAGGCAACTTTAAAGTAGAGAGTCCCAAGACTATGTGTTATATATCCAACAAAGCGCAGGTCAAATCTGTCAGTTTTTTTCGTAACTTTGAGTTATTGCGTTTACTAAAGGAAATAGTTTTATACAAAAAATATATTTTTATTATACCATCATTTTCCAACAAAATCATTTCTGCCAAGGGATACGACACCCCAGCCCCGAACCCTTGATTAAAGCAGCGAGTTGATCCATCGTGCTTCTAGTCTTTAATTTGTTTTTCAGCGATTTCACTGGGAAAGGTTTAAAAAAACACCAGAGAAGGCAAGTAACCAGTAGGTGTCTTTGTATGGCTATAGAAAAATACCATAAATCTTATAAAAAAAACACCTTGTAATGCCACTTTAAGACCTATATACAGCAGAAATGTGACGGGACTCTCCACTTTAAGACCTATATACAGCAGAACTGTAACGCGACTTTCCACCCTAAGACCTGTTTACAGCAGAACTTTTATCGGGACTCTCCACCTTAAGACCTGTTAACAGCACAAATGTGATGGAACTCTCCATCTTAAGACCTGTTTACAGCAGAACTGTGACGGGACTCTCCACTTTAAGACCTGTTTACAGCAGAAATGTGACGGGACTTTCAACCTTAAGACCTGTTTACAGCAGAACTGTGACGGGACTTTCCACCTTAAGGCCTGTTTACAGTAGAAATTTGACGGGACTCTCCACCTTAAGGCCTTTTTACAGTAGAAATGTGACGGGACTCTCCACCTTAAGACCTATATACAGCAGAAATGTGACGGGACTTTCCACCTTTATACCTATTTAAAGCAGAACTGTGACGGGACTTTCCACCTTAAGGCCTGTTTACAGTAGAAATTTGACGGGACTCTCCACCTTAAGGCCTTTTTACAGTAGAAATGTGACGGGACTCTCCACCTTAAGACCTATATACAGCAGAAATGTGACGGGACTTTCCACCTTTATACCTATTTAAAGCAGAACTGTGACGGGACTTTCCACCTTAAGGCCTGTTTACAGTAGAAATATGACGGGATTCTCCACCTTAAGGCCTGTTTACAGTAGAAATGTGACGGGACTCTCCACCTTAAGACCTATATACAGTAGAAATGTGACGGGACTTTCCACCTTTATACCTGTTTACAGTAAAAATATGACGGGACTCTCTATTTTAAGACCTATATACAGCAGAAATGTGAAGGACTTTCCACCTTAATACCTGTTTACAGCAGAACTGTGACGGGACTCTCCACTTTAAGACCTGTTTACAGCAGAAATGTGACGGGACTTTCAACCTTAAGACCTGTTTACAGCAGAACTGTGACGGGACTTTCCACCTTAAGACCTATATGCAGCAGAAATGTGATGGGACTTTCCACCTTTATTCCTGTTTACAGTAGAAATATGACGAGACTCTCCACTTTAAGACCTATATACAGCAGAAATGTGACGGACTTTCCACCTTAAGACCTGTTTACAGCAGAACTGTGACGGGACTCTCCACTTTAAGACCTATATACAGCAGAAATGTGACGGGACTTTCCCCCTTTATACCTGTTTACAGCAGAACTGTGACGGGACTTTCCACCTTAAGACCTATATGCAGCAGAAATGTGATGGGACTTTCCACCTTTATTCCTGTTTACAGTAGAAATATGACGGGACTCTCCACCTTAAGGCCTGTTTACAGCAGAACTGTGACGGGACTTTCCACCTTAATGCCTGTTTACAGTAGAAATATGACGGGACTCTCCACCTTAAGGCCTGTTTACAGTAGAAATGTGACGGGACTTTCCACCTTAAGGCCTGTTTACAGGAGAAATGTGATGGGACTTTCCACCTTAAGACCTGTTTACAGTAGAAATATGACGGACTTTCCACCTTAAGACCTGTTTACAGTAGAAATATGACGGGACTCTCCATCTTAATGGATAGAATAAAACAAAAACAACATTGGACGACAGGTGAAAGATATGATAACAGTTATTTTTAATTTTCGGTTATTGCATGGGACATGTATATATATACAGATACATATTGTGCATACAGAGACAGTGGTGGGTGTTGCTGTCCCGGCGATACCTCCCGTGGGAGGTCGGGCCATTGGTTAGCATCACACCATGGACGTCTTTTCCGCAGACTGGATTATTGTTTTGCATAGGAATCATCAAAGTGTAAATTTAACCAGAAATATTTAGATAAAGTGATCAGACACGCATTATATCGTAAAAGTGGAATGAAATCTGTAAATAAATTAACCCGTGTCGTTAAAAGTAAAACTTCGATATAATGCAACCTCCTTCCTTTGCCCCCTCGCTTACCGCCAAAATGTTTCAATGACGATTTGCTCTTGTTTCATTGCTTACTTGACATATTGCCAAAAGTCATATTCAACACAAAAACTGGCTGATTAAAAGAAAATAGCAGTTTAACGAGGTTTTACTGTATTAAGAAATCTGTGGCTCTACGATCACTACAGCAGGCTCATTAATGCATAATATTATATGTAAACTATTTTTCGTAATTAATCATGTATTTTTAGTTGTAACAATATTATTCTTTTATAATCTTTTCATTTATACAAGATATCAACAAGCGATTCCTATAATCTATATAATGATACTGTAAAAGCGGAAATTTTTGCCTTGTGACTCTTCAAAGTGCTCGCGGTGTAGAATTTTCGATGTTGTCAATGATTATGAAATCTAGATATCCTTGACCTATATAATCTACAAATAAATGTTTGCGTGCGGATATTTTCGCGTTTACTTAACTCAACGCGAAAACGCGAATAAATCCACACCGCAAAAATATCCACTTCTACAGTATCTAGTGAATACCGCCTGGTATTCTTTCTTTGACCTGACTGTTACAATTCATTATGGCGTCTTTGCTATGGCGATATGCTATAATATGACATTTACCAGGATGAAATCAGTGATTACTCAATCGAGTCATCTAGTTTTAGTCAAATTATCTGTAAGTTTGTGCTTAACTCTGTACATCAGTAACATGCCCTTGTACTAAGATGTAATAAAGTGCCCTCCTCCCATCTGAATGCAATGTAACCTTGATATAACGCCCCTAGTGTCAAATCAACATCTCCTACATTCTAAATAGTTATTTTATACACCTCCTTCGATATATCGTCAAACCGTTGTAATGCCAAATCTTCGTTATAAAACGATGGCAGTATAAAGAGGTTCCCCCCATGTCACTCGATATAACACCAAATTTCGTTACAACGACAAACCTTCGTCGAATTGAAGCGTTGGCAGTATAACGAGTTTTATTTTCATTTCAACCAATGTTCTCACAACTGATACAAATCATATTAAACAAACTTACAAAATTGGAGGCTGATGCAGGCATTATAACGAGATTCATTATAATTTTTATCAAGTTTTCGTAACATCACTAACACAAATGTTCTTATATAGTTAACTTATAAGATATGTTGGCAGTATAATGAGTGGCTTCATCACTCCACGAATTTGTGATCCAGCGTCCTTACATACCAAAACAAATAGTATTGATATATTGTCTTTTTTCCTCCTTTAGATCTCTGCTAATGTCACAGATCTTAAACTTTTCTAACAAAATTCCGAAACCATATTTTCACAAAAGGTGTCAAAAGTTTGGGAAGTAGTAGCAGAAAGAAACCCATTCATATAAAGCTTGATATATAAGTTGAAACCAAATGTTTTTTTTTGCTATATTAAAGTTTAAAACAAACGATTCAGATTTTGTAAAAAATGTAAATAAAATTATCTTCTGTTATCAATCACAGATTTGTACTTTTATATATTAGTTCTGATTAAAAAGAACAAGATTTTGTTGTGTGGTATATTTGGTGACTGCTTTTTTGTCTGCATTATAAAAAATACAACTATAAAAAGAGGTAAAAAACTGAGGTATCATCCTGAATGGAAACGTTTTCAATAATTAAACAAGATTTTTCACCTTTTAAAACAAAAAAGTGAACATGATTTTTCTAGCTGTGTCTTTTATATATCAAGATATTGCATCTGAAATGGCAGGAACGCTTACCTACACTGATAGAAATCTAATTTTGTAAAACCTCGATATAAGGCCCCTCGTTTCATTTGCCACCTGCCTTGCCGCCAAACTATTTGAAATATAGCATTTGGTCTTCAAAACATGCCTTTATAAGTTTCCCTCGTTGTTTTGCCAAACCTCTTTTTAACGCCAAAATGTGCTTGACAAATGATGGCAGTATATCGAGGTTTTAGTGTATTGATGTTCAAACATATATTCTACCATAGCTACACGTACATTAACTGTCAAATATTACAACAGGTAATAAAAAGCTCAACATTATGCTCAACACAATTGTCATGAATATTTCCAATATAAATACGTACCTTTCTTACCGCTATACGCAGCTATAAATAACTATGTTTTTACTCTAAAAAATTCAATGACGTTGTATGTGACTAATAAACAACTAATCATATATTTTCTTCAATAAGATTCATCGTTTTGAAAATATGTGATATCAAAGTTTTACTTCATACACAAACAATGTACGTATTTCAAAAACACGTTTATTACGTATATTGTTTGTGTAGAAAGTAAAACTTCTTTGATATTATATAATCATATGTTTGCCTAAAACCATGGATTACGTCATCCGGTCGTGACTGGCTCATTGCAGGCAACCTAAACACACCAACCAGACATGAAGCAATGAAACTTCACAGCCCTGTGTGGAACCACGGCCTTCTTTTCTTATTGCAAAGGAAACTCTTTTGGCAGAAGACATCGCTTACAGCGTTGGCGTGACGTCACACGCCGATCGATGCGTTCGATTACGGCTACGCGAACTCGTCAGCGGATGATGGATGGTCACAGCTCTTATGGCCAATGTTTACGCCCAGGTAAACATTGGAGGTCGAATGTGTTTACTTGTCCTGTCTAAATTACTAACGATGTTTAATTGACTGTCGATGAAACAGCTTTCATTACAGATTTGCGGTATCGTGTCAGTGATACGCCATGATGTATCGGTATTGCTAGCTTTACACGTATTTGTGAAATATTCTAGTTATCTCCCTTTCAGATTACTGACTAAAATAAAATTACATCTAATCGTCTAATTGACTATATATTTCTATATATTTCTATATACAAACACACCTTAAATGTGCCCCACCCGTCTTATCTCAAATAATAGACTATAAAAAGGAATAGTTTTAACTGGGCTCAGGAATGACAAATCATCACCAGCGGAGAAACTCATAAGGAAAAGGAATGGTTAATTGCGATATAAATTATTTGCGATACAAATTGTTAATGGACGAGTATTTCATTTTCCGAAATAAGTACACCGTTCATAGTCTGCTGAGAATAATATCGTGGACGTCACATTCCAATCTTTTCATGTGAATAGTGAAGAAACACACACATGACTTCCCCCCTTGCACGCAGCTGCACGCTCGTCAAGGTCGCTACAATACCACGCACTTGCGAGTTTCAGTCCACGGGTTTTTCTTCTTATCAGGGGCTACTACTAGACCGTCGTCCGGGGCATTTTCTTCAATGAAGGCCACCAACCTGCAAACACAAAATAATATCCATCACATATAAACTCGTCGAATGATAGCTGACATTTCTGATATGTTATGCGTCACCTTAATGTTATGTGTAGATTTTATTCGCGCAAATACTCGAACTCGCGATGATAGGATACAATTTCAATGTCGATAACGATTTTGAATTATTACTCAGGAATGACTTAATTTTGCGTTTGGGTCTCGTTGACGGAAATTAATGGTTAAGAAAGGTTATTTATTGATATTTTATTGGACAAATGCGTATTTTTGCGATCACACCGAATCCGCTAATTTAGCAAAAAACTGAACATCTGTAGTCAGGTTGACACTACGGGTCTTTAAATCTCAAAAAACAGAGCGTGTATTACTGCTACAGAGAATATCTGACACATGATACATCAAGAAAGCTAACCAGAACAAATCGAAACATAGTCACATAGACTCTGGTAGCACGGAGAAATAACAGAGCGACACACGACAAAAGCAGACACACGACAAAAGCAGACACACGAAACCAAAAACGTCTCCCCAGACGGCTGAAATTATGATGCGAATATAGATTTGTTGCACATGGAACAACAACAGAGAGGAGGAAACACACACAGACACTGCCAGAAAACCCCAACATCTTTAGACAATCGTAAGTTTGAGTAGACATTATAGAGATAAGTTACACATGGATTACACAGACAGCAAAAACACCTAGACATGCACATGTGGCATGAAAAAAAACCATGGCGTGTAAATATGGACGCTCTCTTTGATCACCCAAACGCTTTAACAGTGAACCATGTTACACAGGCGCTTTGAAATTGAAAGCCAATTCAATGGGATGCACAATGAACGAACGAAATTTGTTTTTTAATTATTCATTTCTTGTAATGATTAATTTTTTTTCGACCAGAACGTCCACATCTTTCTCAAATCTGGTCATATTTTAGGCAGCTGACAAGTACGGTGCGATTGTGAATCCCCCCCCCCCCCCCCAAAAAAAAACCCAAACCCCTATGGCTTAGGTTTACGATGAATGCAATGGAGCAAACTAGTATAGCATATAGCTTAGTAAAATACAAATATCTTTCCAACGTCTATTCTCGCTTTAGTGTATATGCATTTCAATGAACTGAATATTTGCCTACAACTCTAAAAGTTCGGCGGCACTACATGGTTCAACGCACAGTACCCCTGTGATATTGATGGGATGGCAATCTTTGGCATGGTCGTATCTAAGACACGTTCGAACGCGCCTCCTCTGTATCGGAAGTGTAGGACAGGTCAATAGGCGGCTCATCTACTGTACGGGAACGTGAGTCGATACGGCTAAATTGGAGAGGAAATTAAGGAGCATATTGCCAATCTAACGAGACAACTCGTCCCAAGCGACTGCCCGCCAGTTTTAACTCAGATATAAATGTTCGCCATCAGACACGAGCTTTGACTGGTATGTACATTAATGGAGGGAGCTTATAGACGATTACTACGGCATATGTCAGCTCTCAGGGGAGAACCATGCTTTGTTGGTAAACTGTTATATGTATACAATGTGTACCGAACTGTCAATAGTTGATAACATGCCAAAAATTCATTTTTGTTTTAAATTCCCTACACTTACACATCGATATAATGCCCATCGTTTCATATACCATCGTACATTTGTATTTCAATTGTCAATTTTCCCTTTTCATTATTTATAAAAAAATCTTGGGATTCAGAAAAACATGTAGACATGAGCAAGTGTTGTTTTCAGTGCAGTAAATTCTCGTTATAATGCCACCTGGTGTTCCGCGAAGGGAGATTTCGATTGTTAACAATTCAAAAGAAAATCTTGAAAACAATTGATATAAATAAAGCGAAACAGTCCTGAATGAAACGATGAGCATTGCATCGTGGTTATATACTGTTATATACTCTTTCACTAAATCCCAGCAAACGTTCTTTTACTCGGAGAAATTAGTGTTTTCAGAGCCAACGCCAAAATCAAAATAAATTGTGTTTGAGATCAACTTTGCCTACAGACCATCGTTGGTACTTTGGCCCTCATCAATGTCGGTCGATGGCAGCCGTTTGCCTTCAATTGGCAAAAAGAGTGCTTAGCGCGGCCGGTCACTACTCCCATTGATTTTAGCACGTCTAGGTTGATATCGGTCCTGTGCCCACTGATGGAGCTACGCCCTGGGAATTCCAAACTTAACTGTGTTATTTTTTATATTGTGTTAAGTGATAGGGAAGAACCAGGCTACTGGCGCCAATCCTTGGAGAGGAAGAACTTGGGAGTTTCTTAGTGTTTGTCCCTTTATATCAGCTGTCAGAACTAGTTAGGGGTTCGGTCAAGCTCTCACAATCGGACCACTGGCGTTTTATCTAGGGGTCCTAATGCACGTGACTGTATATTTCGACTTACTTAAGACACAGCGATAAATAATGTGAGCAGCATCCCAAGAACAAATACACTAATACGTCATGAATCAACGTCAGATCCGCTCTGTTCGTAAATAATGATTGTGATATTCATCTTTATATGGCATTAAGCATGATCACCGGTTTCATAGCCCCCAACGGGTTAACGTAAGACTTATAGTCTGGGAATGGTATATATTTGGGAAAAGGTTTTGGCGTCCGGACACAATACTTCGGCAAATCCAGATTGCTCAGGAAACAGTACGACACGTGTATCGGATTTTCGTATTGATTTCGTCGGAGAAATACTCGACGCTATCTGTTTGTGGAACTTATGCCCTATTTGAAGATAAATGAAACAATTTCATCATCCTTGCTCCATATCAGTTCACACGATAGAATCAACCGGTTCTCGTCAATCCGTTTGTATCGATTTCCGGTAACATTTTAAAACATTTCGCGCAGACATTTTTGGATACAGTTGGTTTGTGTTGCTAAGCAACGGAGGCGCTATCGTATTTCGATCAAACCATATGCTATAGATATTAAAGTTTGTAGTATTGATTGATGGAACATGTTTTTAAATTCCCTATGTGGGGCCTCTTTCTCTTTTCCCTTCCTTTAACACGCCTGAATATTCCATGTGTAGGGCCTCTCTCTTTTCCCCCCTCCTATAACACGTATGAATAGTCCATATTTGGGCATCTCTCTCTTTTCCCCTCCTATAACACGCCTGTATAGTACCTGTATGGGGCCTCTCTCTTTTCAATCCTATTACACGCCCGTAAAGTCCATGTGTGGGGCCTCTCTCTCTCTTCCCTCCTATAACACGCTCGTATAGTCCATGTGTGGGGCCTCTCTCTCTTTTCCCTCCTATAACACGCCCATATAGTACCTGTATGGGGCCTCTCTCTTTTCCCTCCTATAACACGCCCGTATAGTCCATGTGCGGGGCCTCTCTCTTCTCCTCCTATAACACGCCTGAATATTCCATGTGTGGGGCCTCTCTCTCTCTTCCCCTCTTATAACACGCTCGTATAGTCCATGTGTGGGGCCTCTCTCTCTCTTCACCTCCTATAACACGCCTGTATATTCTATGTGTGGGGACTCTCTCTCTCTTCCCCTCTTATAACACGCTCGTATAGTCCATGTGGTGGGCCTCTCTCTCTCTTTTCCCTCCTATAACACGCCCATATAGTCCCTGTGTGGGGCCTCTCTCTCTTTTCCCTCCTATCCTACGCCCGTATAGTCCATGTGTTGGGCCTCTCTCTCTCTTTTCCCTCCTATCATACCCCTGTATAGTCCATGTGTGGGGCCTCTCTCTCTCCCCCTCCTATCATACGCCTGTATAGTCCATGTGTGGGGCCTCCCTCTCTTTTCCCCTCCTATAACACGCCTGAATATTCCATTTGTGGGGCCTCTCTCTCTCTTCCCCTCCTATAACCCGCTGGTATAGTCCATGTGTGGGGCCTCTCTCTCTTCCCCTCCTATAAAACGCCTGTATACTCCATGTGTGGGGCCTCTCTCTCTTTTCCCCCTCCTATAACACGCTCGTATAGTCCATGTGTGGGGCCTCTCCCTCTCTTCCCCTCCTATAACACGCCTGTATAGTGCCTGTATGGGGCCTCTCTCTTTTCAATCCTATAACACGCCCGTATAGTCCATGTGCTGGGCCTCTCTCTTCTCCTCCTATAACACGCCTGAATATTCCATTTGTGGGGCCTCTCTCTCTCTTCCCCTCCTATACCACGCTCGTATACTCCATGTGTGGGGCCCCTCTCTCTCTTCCCCTCTTATAACACGCTCGCGTAGTCCATGTGGGGGGCCTCTCTCTCTCTTCCCCTCTTATAACTCGCTCGTATAGTCCATGTGGTGGGCCTCTCTCTCTCTTTTCCCTCCTATAACACGCCCATATAGTCCCTGTGTGGGGCCTCTCTCTCTTTTCCCTCCTATAACACGTATGAATAGTCCATATTTGGGCATCTCTCTCTTTTCCCCTCCTATAACACGCCTGTATAGTGCCTGTATGGGGCCTCTCTCTTTTCAATCCTATAACACGCCCGTATAGTCCATGTGCGGGATAGTCCATGTGCGGGGCCTCTCTCTTCCCCTCCTATAACACGCTCGGATAGGCCATGTGTGGGGCCTCTCTCTCTCTTCACCTCCTATAACACGCCTGTATATTCTATGTGTGGGGACTCTCTCTCTCTTCCCCTCTTATAACACGCTCGTATAGTCCATGTGGTGGGCCTCTCTCTCTTTTCCCCTCCTATCACATGCCTGTATAGTCCATGTGTGGGGCCTCTCTCTCTCTTCGCCTCCTATAACACGCCTGTATAGTCCATGTGTTGGGCCTCTCTCTCTCTCTTCCCTCCTATAACACGCCCGTATAGTGGGGCCTCTCTCTTTTCAATCCTATAACACGCCCGTATAGTTCATGTGTGGGGCCTCTCTCTCTCTTCACCTCCTAAAACACGCCTGTATATTCCATGTGTGGCGCCTCTCTCTCTCTTCCCCTCCTATAACACGCCCGTATAGTCCATGTGTGGGGACTCTCTCTCTCTTCCCCTCTTATAACACGCTCGTATACTCCATGTGTGGGGCCTCTCTCTCTCTTCCCTCCTATAACACGCCCGTATTGTCCATGTGTGGGGCCTCTCTCTCTTTTCCCCTCCTTTAACACGCATGTATAATCCATGTGCGGGGCCTCTCTCTCTCTTCCCCTCTTATAACACGCTCGTATAGTCCATGTGTGGGGCCTCTCTCTCTCTTCCCTCCTATAACACGCCCGTATAGTCCATGTGGGGGGCCTCTCTCTCTTTTCCCCTCCTTTAACACGCATGTATAGTCCATGTGCGGGGCCTCTCTCTCTCTTCCCCTCTTATAACACGCTCGTATAGTCCATGTGTGGGGCCTCTCTCTCTCTCCCCTCCTATAACACGCCCGTATTGTCCATGTGTGGGGCCTCTCTCTCTTTTCCCCTCCTATACCACGCCCGTATAGTCCATGTGTGGGGCCTCTCTCTCTTTTCCCCTCCTATAACACGCATGTATAATCCATGTGTGGGGCCTCTCTCTCTCTTCCCCTCTTATAACACGCCCGTATAGTCCATGTGTGGGGCCTCTCTCTCTTTTCTCCTCCTATAACACCCCTGTATAGTCCATGTGTGGGGCCTCTCTCTCTTTCCCTCTCCTATAACACGCCCGTATAGCCCATGTGTGGGGCCTCTCTCTCTTTTCCCCTCCTATCACACGCCTGTATAGTCCATGTGTGGGGCCTCTCTCTCTTTCCCTCTCCTATAACACGCCCGTATAGCCCATGTGTGGGGCCTCTCTCTCTTTTCCCCTCCTATCACACGCCTGTATAGTCCATGTGTGGGGCCTCTCTCTCTTTTCCCCCCCTATCACACGCCTGTATAGTCCATGTGTGGGGCCTCTCTCTCTTTTCCCTCCTATCATACGCCTGTATAGTCCATGTGTTGGGCCTCTCTCTCTCTTTTCCCTCCTATAACACGCCTGTATAGTCCATGTGTTGGGCCTCTCTCTCTCTTTTCCCTCCTATCACACGCCTGTATAGTCCATATGTGGGGCCTCTCTCTCTTTTCCCCTCCTATAACAAGCTTGTATAGTCCATGTGTGGGGCCTCTCTCTCTTTTCCCCTCCTATAACACGCCTGTATAGTCCATGTGTGGGGCCTCTCTCTCTCTTTTCAATCAACCTCACCATGCTAGGTATTGTGTTTCTTCAACCAAATAAACTTTCTCTCCACTTTCTCTCCTGTGTATTCAATCAACTCCGTCAACTTACATGTCATACATCTTCAGCCGCTTAAATATCTTTCCTGCTCTCCTGTGCACTTAATCAATATCACACGTGTCTCTAGTCATCTCCGGTACATGCAGAGTTCGTATGGTCATAACAAAAGTGATTGGAAGAGTATAACTTTCGGGCATTCGTGGTCAAGGCCGGCGGACGGCACATGGTTACTCATGTAATTATAACGTTAGGGTAGTTCATGTCCGAGCACTGATTAGCTGTAGATGATGAACGAGAAAGAAAACTTAGATAAACGCTTCAATAACGGAGACAAATATTGCCTCATTTCCACACGGGAACCATTAAAGACGACCCGGCCCAGCCAATCACCCTGTCTAATCATCATATAAAAATGTTTAATCTAACTCAAGCACGTGCTGGAACCACCGGATGGCCTGATTACATTGCAATACATCTTGATTGACAGCACACCTCCATCAGTGTCAGACAGAGCAGATTATGATTGCGTTTGAATATTGAAAGATCAATATTTGAATTAGCAATTAATAGATAATTGATTACTATAAGGCGTTGTCAGTGCATTATATACTCGCGATAGAATCAACAAGGTGTTTGCATTTCGCGTTAGAAATTATAAGGGTTACATAGGATCGAGACTGAATATGTTCGGGTCAGTAGAGGTACAAGTATTCGACTCATTTGAGAGATTTTAGTATGCAGATATCTTGACGACGGGTGAAAGAATTAACGTGTGTATACTGTCTATATTTAAAACCTCGATACAATGCCACTCGTTTAATTTATAACGTCGCTTACCGCCAACAATGTCCATTTTATTATGTCTTAATGACTCCTTTATATCTCTCTCCAGATATATTGCCAGTCCTTACGCTTATATCGTCAAACCTTTTTGCCGAAAAAGTATTGGCAGTATAACGAGGTTTTACCGTACTTACGTTAGCATAACACTATCAGTATTTTCGTTCTAATTTTACGCATGAGTAACTTAAATTATAAGACGTGGCATGGTTTCATTGTGGCATTTATGGTAGGAATTGAACTATTAATTATGCATGACAGGTTTTGATTAGAAAATTTACGGTAGGACATTAAGTGTATTGTTTGTGACAGTTTCTGAATGGCTTCCCTGTCCAACACTCTATGGAGATTGGAGGTCCGAGATTGTTCAATTATACTGCTGATTCAATGTCCAGTGTATCCGGATCAATACCCATCCTGGGATCGACAACTGTAGATCACTGACCGTTATAAACGGGACAATCCAGGACCATTCCCGGACATTTCTGGACACAATCTGCAGCTTTAGATGACATACATTTTATGTAAATTGACCCTTACAACGTCGTAGTGCAATCAAGCAGTAGCAAGTTTATTAGAATATGCCGTACATACCGCCGTCATTCAGTTACGAAGCTACAATCCCGTTCTTTTACAATATATTTGTTCCAACTCTGGAATACACTATTCCCTCGTGTTCAAAACAATTTCCTGAAATTTTCGGAAATAACTTTTCTGATAGAAAAGACAAAAACGCGCAATTTTCGCACGGATATGTTACAGAAATCAAATACTAGCGATATCATGAACTCTAGGGTACGATCAGGATCATTCTCAATGTCAGGGTTTGATTATGTTTGTGGTCAATAACGAGGTTTGTTGAGTCCTGGACAAAAATTCGTATCAACACCTCAGGTAATAATGCATTGTTTTCCAACATCTTCAAATTACTGAAGAATCATTTCACAACAGGTCCCTCGGTATATGACGTCATACCTTGCGTTTTATCCCACCCAAGGGTAAGACAAAGACATTCCTAACACAGGGTCAAGCCCATACCTATTTATACAGGTGTGAGAATGAGAGAGACAAAATACAAATCCAGCTAAGCTCTGGATTATTTGTGCACATTTTCTTTGTCAGAGATACAAGAAACACAACCTCGAAGTGTTTCAGACAAGATGATACGGAGAAACAAACCAATGTCTAATAACATTTCTCCGCATACTTTCGCGACTCTCCTAGTAATACCATAGCTTCTAATTTACGAAGCGACCACGAGCGCTGATATTGTGAAAAATGGAATTCGTAAGCACTTGTAGCTTGATAAATGGAAGCTTTGGTTGGCAGGGTCAACGACCTACCAGTCAAATTGCGTTAACCGTCGCTTATTGTTGGCATAACACACACACGTGTGTTCTTCTTTACTAGAGGGAAGATGCTGTACCTTCGTATAGCACCAACCGTGGAACACAATATGTAAACAGAGGATCGAGTTGAACCAATGCAATATAAAATGATTCATACTGATTTACTGTAGAAGTGGAAATGTTCGTGGTGTGGAATTGTTCGCGGTTTTGTTTACACTGAGTAAATTAGCGCAAAAATATCCATACGCGAATATTAACTCATAGATTATATAGTTTATAGACGTGAAAAAATACAATTTTCCACACGGCGATCAGTTAAAAGAGTAACAACGCGAATATGTCCACTTAATTGACATGCTATTGAACAAAAGAAAAATTTATTGGCGAAAAAAAAAAAACCCCGTTGTTTGTTACGGCATCGGAACGGCTAAGGTTATATGAAGACTGGAGCCAAAGGGGGAAACCGCCAAGAAGAATAGACAATCATCGAAGTGAGAAAACAAGAAAAAGATCCCAAGTGTTGCAATGGGTGCAACAGATCAATTTTATTTTTTTCAATGTTAACTAAACAGAAGACATGGAAACCCCCCGAACCTACAAGGAACACCACACTAGTCGCATCCTACAATAACAGGCAGTGGAATACAGCGTGCATATTCTTAAACCCCCCCCCACAAAATAACTAATCTTTTATTTTGAAACACATTTAACATTCAACTTATTTCATATTCGTTGATTTTAAATTTCACGCATACGTAGTCGATAATTCTGAAATCCGAAAGCACAACATTTTCTACAGCCCCGAGTTTGAGGACATGAGGTCACGTGACCCTATCCATCATGGCGTTTGGTTGGCCGCCAATGCTACTACAGGGATCTGTGTCGGGTAATTGGGAGGTGTTGAAAATAACAGAGACCATGATTAAAACATGATTCATTGCACTGAACCCTGAAGGACAAAAATCTTTCGCTCTTTCACATATTATGGAAAGTTCGATCTGAAATGACGCGCGAGTTGTAGACCGGCGCCGTCTGCTGTTATCGCCCCAGTCAACGCCGAAACGCCCCATACCTCATTCCAAACACTCAGGCCAGACTGCTCTACACCCATTGGGGTACAGACAAGATCACCAATATTTCATCTCACAGCTCTCCTCGTGTTGCCTTTTGGGTGAACTTGCTTCCTCTCTCTAGAAATTTTATAAATATTGTGTTTTTCCTTGAAACCAATGTAATTTTCAATATTACATGAATCGATGTACAATGTAATTATTTTATCAACCTTCATGACCTCTGGCTATAAATATTGATTGTTCAGGAATCAAATGTTGATGCATAATTAAAACGCCAAGCTAATTGAGAAACATTTCGTTTTAATAGTGTATGCAATAGTACCTCGATATGGTGCCGCTGCTTTAATTTGCCACCTCGCTTACTACAAAATTATTTCTAAAATCCCGTTTATCGAACATGCTTTCTTTTATAACAGTTCCTTTATAGGTCTCCCTCGATATATCGTTAAACTTTTCTGTAATGCCAACATTTTGCTAAAAAAATGCGGCAATAGCCTTTTGTAGTTTTGTTGAATATTGATCTGGCGGAATATTTACTGCGTTCTTTTAGGTTTGAAAACAAAATTATCCTATCATGGACACATACATGTATGTACATGTAGCTTCATAACAGGACGGGGATTGAGAAAATAATAGTCCTGCTGCTACACACTGCATGTTGAACGAGGCACCTAATGTGATGGAACCCCCTGGAGAATCGGGGATTTTCTTTTGTGTCCTCCGCTTGAAGACATGAAAGCGACAAAAATATATCTGCTGCACACTATACAGTATTTTGGATATTGGGGATAATACCGGGACATACATGTATCAAAGTCCTTAAAATGGTCGTTGTTAATATTCCCTGTTTAGCATTCGGCATTTCGGGTTATGGCAACAACTGGTTCACCCGTTGTCAGTATAATGTGACCAGGTGTATTACTGTGCTGGGTGCTTTCAGCATGATATTTCAGTGGGGTAACGCTCTAAAGTCGGAATCGGATCCGCGCTATCGCAAAGAGGCAAATACACCAACATTCCCAGTCTCCACCAACCACGCATACATAGCACCCTAAGAGGCCCGTCATTTAATGACTTTAACTGTTGAAAGGGCATTGAACCCAATAAAACCAAACCAAATCATGGACACAAAATAAACGTTTATTTGAATAAATAAAATTAAAGTCATCCTGGGGAATGTATTCCTATGAACAAAATATAAGCCTTATTTCTAATGGCTAAGCTTTGAAGCTATATAACCTCATTGCTCCTAGAAGAAGTGTGCACTGCATGACCCGGATGTATGCTGTGAGGTTGATGCGATAGCAATATGGCCGCAATGACCTTGTAAGATCATAGGAATGTGTCGCTCACAACAGATTGGAAGCAAGTGAAGTGTCCTTGAATTCAAAATGTTTTATGGACTAAACCTTACAATTGGTATTCGAAGCCTTCTTTGTAGGTAAACCGTTTACAAAGCATTTAGATTGAAAATCACATACGACTTATACATTTTGGTTTGATAAGTAGACATGAATAATAGGTTGACCTACAGTTATTTGTATCCGTTACTGCTTCAGCAACTATCACCATCAGGTTTGATATCAGTTAAATACGTAGAATTGTTCCCAGTTTCCACCGCCCGTGATATATTTGTATCTGACATAGCTTCAAACAATTCTTTACAACATTGGTCTTTGCGTTAGGTTTTTTAACGCTCGGTATTCAGGATAATTGCAACAACCGGTATTTTAAACTTATTAAATCCATTTCAATGTTTTTTACGTATCTAATTTGGTGCAGTTTAAATGACGCATCGTCGTATTAACAAGTAAGGTCATATAAGGAAGTTCCTGCCTCCGTGTGAAAAATGTACACATGTGTGCTGGAGGCGCTATGTTGGTGAATCTGTCTCTTTGAGATAGCGCGGATCTGATGCAATTCAATTAAAAATTTGATTTCGAAATTCTTCTTTACAGCAATTCTATGCCGAGGGCCCCCAGCAGAGTACTCCTCCCGGGCACATTTTACTGATTACCCTAAATGCCTTCAAACGTTTTGCTCAGAGAATGACAACTACCATTTCTAAGGACGGGCTTTAGTATATTCCGGCCTAGGGACTAAACACAAATGCGTTCCTCAATGATCTACAAAACAGCTAAAAAATGACATGGTGTGATGCGAGACATTATGAAGTATATAGTTCACGAAAAGAAATACAAAGTAAAGATAAAACAGACAAGATGCTATCCCAACTGTCGCAATTGCGTGCGCAATACACATTATTGGCGCCAATGTGCCAGTATACGCTTGTTTTGTGCCGCAAAGACACAAAAGAAAATCCTTAGGATGGATTGTTCTTCGTTTGGCCCCCCCCCCCCCCTCTACCTATCCAGCATGACTTTCGGTTTCATTAAAAAACCCATGCAAGACCTTCGACCTTGGAAACGTTGCAATTGTTCAGGTGTTTAAATGTAAACAGAACGATGCATTATACTATTTACTGTACTGTACTCCCATAGAGAATTGGCTGGAGTCATATGGATCAATTCTTCAAACCATTTAATAGATTCCATACACGCAGATGTCGTGAATCCCGCATAATTGTCCCATCAAGTTCGTTCGTGCTGTGTTTCCAGTCCAATGAACCAGACAGGACAGGCGAGTATGATTGTAAGAATAATTAAGTATGCATATAATATGACTATGGGACTGGTCAGTGTCGTTGTATGTCAGGTCAACGAGACTATGAGACTGGTCAGTTTGGGTGTGTGTTGCTGCAAGACTGGTCAGTTTCACAATGTGACTGGTCAGTGGGGCTTTGAGACAGTTCAGTTTGCGTGTGGAACTGGTCAGTATGGCTAGTGACTGGTTAGTATAGCCTTGAGACAGGTCAGTGTGAATGTGAGACTGGTCAGTTTGGGTGTGTGACTGGTCAGTGTGGGTGTGTAACTGGTCAGTGTGGTAATGTGACTGGTCAGTGTGTCTGTGAGACTGGCCAGTTTGGGTGTGGAACTGGTCAGTTTGGCTTTGTGACGGGTCAGTGTTGCTATGTGACTGGTCAGTGTAGCTGTGATACTGGTCAGTGTTTTTATGTAACTGGTCAGTTTTGGTATGTAAATGTTCATTGTGAGTGTGTGACAGGTCAGTGATTCTGAGTGTTTTCAGTAATTGGTCAATTTGGCTATGATACTGGTCAGTATGACTTGAGACAGGTCAGTGAGACGATGTGACAACTAGGTACGAATGGTCATTCTAACTTTGTGACAGGTCAGTGAGACAATTTTGAATATGTGACTAGCTAATGCGACTGGGCATCGTTATTGTGAGTGGTTGGTGAGGAGGCGAGATTGGTTTGTGAGAATGTGTGACTGGTTTGTGAACGGTTGGTAGCAGGTTAATATGAACGCAGTTAGTGAGAATTTTGTGACTGGTTAGTTTAACGACGGAACTGTGCTACTAGTTAGTGCAAATGTAATATTTTTGACGGTAAGTGGAATTAGACAACATGACTAGAAAGTCTGAAACTATGACCAGTTAGGGGTACTTCCAAGTTAAAGTGTAGCTATAGTTAGTGGGAACATGGTACTACTTCTTTAAGTGAGACTGAAGTCAAGATTGTTTTCCATGCCTGCTTAATTTTTAACTTTAGGGGGAGCTTGAACTAGTTAGTAAAGCTTCCTAAACTGTAACTGTCCCTATGGTGAATACAGGCTGCAGGTCGGTGTTTATCTCCCGATACCCCGATTTCCTCCACCACCAAAACCTGGCACATCCTTAAGCGACCATAGCTGTTCATAGGACGTATGGCACGCACAAACCAAACAAACATATACGGGGAAATTTTGAGCAGAGTAAAATAATATTTGTAAGGTTGTTTCTCGAAGTCAATCCGTAAATATAACGGAACGAACGACCGATTGCAGAAACGATTTCATACACAAACTGAATTTAAAGTAATTTCCTATGTCAAACTTGTACATATCCGTGCCCAATGAACCGTTTTACCTCCGCGCGCTGGGGGTTTGCAATCACTCCGCGTTATGACGCCGCCGTTCGTCCGTCCCCCTGGGCACTAGACCTGGTGCCCGCTAATATGAATATCAATATGTTCATAGAATAGTTATCTATATGTAAATTCCGATCAGTTTAGGTTTGATGAAACCAACAGGTCTGAAGTTAACAGAAATGGCAATTGTTTGCACATGGATCGATAGCCTAGTGACTCGGGTTGATACAGATGTGTGTGAAGTCCTCGCCTATAACAACAATCTGTGGTTACAGCTGATCCGATTAATGTCGACGTGATTGAATGACCAGCCTGTCCAGGATAGCGAAGTGTTTAGGCGGTGTGTATCAATGTTATCTTGTGTTGGGTGGTATTGGGTTGGGCGCGGTCTGGATTTGGCTGTGGTACGTATTGGGGTGTGAATAGGTTTGTGTTTGAAAGTCGGTACTGCATTCCAAAAGAAGACACAGTGGTGTAGTTGAGTTTTGAGTGGTATTTAGATTGGTTCGTTGACAATTGATTTTAGAAAAAGTAAATAAAAAACAAAAAAACAAACAAAAAACCCAGAACCTCACAAGTCTCTTAAACGCTTATGTTATCATTAAAGTACAAAACAGTCAGGAACCGGACCGATGTTTTTGCCATTTGCCTTTTTTCAACTTTCTTTGGGGAGTAGTTTTGATTGTGAGTGAGAAGGAACAGTTTAGATATGGATCTAAGGGACGAGTTAAGTTGTGGTTGAGAGGTAACAGGTTGGGTGTGGGTAAGAGGGAAGAGTTGTGTGAAGGTGAGAGGGAAGAGTTGGGATGTGAGTAAGAGGGAGGAGTTGGGATGTGAGTAAGAGGGAAGAGTTGGAATGTGGGTGAGAGGGAACAGTTGATGTAGATAAGAGGGAACAGTTGAGGTGTGGGTAAGAGGAAAAGTTGAGGTGTGGGTAAGAGGAAAAGTTGAGGTGTGGGTAAGAGGGAACAGTTGAGGTGTGGGTAAGAGGGAACAGTTGTGGTATGGGTAAGAGAAAACAGTTTGGGTGGTAGTAAAAGGGAACAGTTTTGGTGGTGGTAGGAGGTAGCAGTTTGAGTGGTGGTAAGAGGGAACAGTTTGGATGGTGGTAAGAGGGAACAGTTCGGGTGGTGGTTAGAGGGAACAGTAAGGATGTTGTTAAAAGAGGACAGTTGAGGTGTGGATAAGAGGGAATAGTTGGGATGTGGGTGAAAGGAAACAGTTGGGGTGTGGAAAAGAGGGAACAGTTCGGGTGGTGGTTAGAGGGAACAGTAGGGATGTTGTTAAAAGAGGACAGTTGAGGTGTGGATAAGAGGGAACAGTTTGGGTGTTGGTAAGAGGGAACATTTGTGGTATGGGTAAGAGCTAGGGACTGCTAAATGTGGGTTTGAAGGAACAGTTGGGTGTTGTAAAAAGGAAACAGTTGGGGTGTGGGTGAGAGGGGCAGTCAGGGAGGAAAGTTGGATGCAGACCAGAAGGAACTGTTGGGTGGGTGTCAGAGTGAACGATTGGGTGTGGGTGAGAGGGAACAGTTGCCATATGGGTGATGGTTGGTAGCGAGATGGCAGATTGTCGTAGAGTTGTGGGGACGGGATGATGTAATTAAGGCTGGAGTTGGATGGGGATAGGTGGAAGCGAGTCAGTATCACACGGGAAGAGGATACATCTGTTGGCTAAGGTGTTAATGAAAGGCTGGTGGCATGGTAGGGCGTCTACAAGTAACAGTTCCTTTGTCAAATGTCAATTGCAGTAAACTCAAAATCGAGTTTATAATGAAGTACACACCTACAAAATATCTACTTGTATGAATAAGTTGTTGCGCTTAATTTATCATTTTGATTTTTTAAATAGGTTTTTGACATGACATTAACATGTCCAATGACGTCACTCATAAATAACATGATACAGATGACGTAACTCAGACATGAACGAAAGAAACTCATAATCAAGATGACTTATTGTTAACCACCATATCAACGTAGCCAATGACGTCACTTGTACATAAAAAAAGGTATTTATGTGACATCACTGTTCATCTCTTAATTTTAATATCAGGTTGCGTCACTAATAACCAAGGTACACTTAAATAACTAAATTCTCTGTCGTCACGATGACACACCGTCTACTGAGTACAACAACCACTAGCATATTTATGCCAATTAGTGACGTCATCATTTAACAATATAACACTTCTCCACATGACGTATTGTATTTTGTAACCAAGCGATGTGGCTTTGGAATTATACATCAAAGAGTCTAGAGACCGCAAACGTCATGAGCCCCGGGATTACATCAACGTCTGAAAAGTCATTCGTTTCTCTCGGACCCATCCATAACCAGAATAACCATCAGAATCTGTTTATACTTTGGTGTGCATATGACATACAAAGGACTAATACTAAACAACTATGTTATACTTCTGGTGTACATCAAGATACCTCTATATCTACAGTTCACTATTGTCTATAAGACCTCTAACAACTCATTTAAAGCAGCGGATAACACCAAAATAAGCTTTGGCGAATATCCAGTACTGTGAGTGCATTTCCTGTGTTGTTACGTTCTAAACGACAGTGACGTCGCTATACTTACTGTCTGATCGCCTCGGACACCTTCAATCGTTCAACGTCCCGGTGGAACTTAAGGCTCTCCACTTGCACTTTGAGTTCATCTCGGTCCATTTCGGACAGTAGGTGTGTAGCACTGCTATATGTAACGTCTCGCCCTCAGATGGCCAGCACTGTTCAGCAAGATGACCAATAGACATTCGGCATTACAAACTACACATTACAATCCCTGGTTGCTTCCAGTCCGAAAACAACAGCCACTGATGTCCAAACAAATCAATCAATTCCTCAAAACTTTAACAAAGTGGTACAGCAAAAATATAGGTCCTCCGTGCGCGTGGCAGTGTCCTCGTTCTTTGGCAGTCCGTTCAACAATAACATTGTTTCTTCGTCACACAATCAATGGGATAAAACTTGATGCGACTATGTTCCAACAATCTCTCCCTACGTAAGCATTAGCCGTAAGTATGTGGAACACGCAGGCTGTTCAGCGGCGAAGATCTCCAAGCACGCTTCGTGTTGGCGCGGATTATATCAACACATCACAACGCACATCAGCTTTGGAAAATTAAGCAAAATTAGTAATTGGAAATGAAATCGTGATTTTGATACTTGCCGGGGCGAGTGTGACGTTGGTTGAGATATGTTGGCAAACTGCCTTAGACGGTGTTTGTCGCACGGCTGGCCGGGGCAAGTTGGGGCGGGGCTACACATCTGCGCAATATCGCCTATTGATTTTACACACATTTTGCCCTTTCTGGAGATTTTATTGCTCCTATAATACAATGAAGGTAGTATTCTTTACATTAAAACTTTCCGACAGGATTTTTTCCTTCAAAGGAAGCCTATATGACACACATAGGTGTCGTCTGCTTACAGTTTTTTTCTGACGTCATGCATAGTCCGGTCAATATAGGGTTTACTATTCTTACGCCGAGTATCAACTACGCGTAGCGAGACGGTCTTGTGTATATGTCCAGTAACACTACTTTCAAGAAAATTGTAATTTGATTTCCTTGTATATTCTTTATCAACCATTCCCATTTGGGTGCAAATAATCCATTCAAGTAGCATACGTATACAGCGAACAGTGTTTGCTCGAATCCTTGTTCTACTATATTCCAATATGCTGCCATTATTACTTCTGAAACCATTGACTTGCGTTCTGTTCAGAGTTATAGTCCTGAACAGGACTACAGACTAATCAAATAATACACGTCATGAGTGTTTGTCTACCTTTGATGCCAATAGGCATTCGTTGAAGATCGCTTTTTTTTATTCATTAGACATGAACTAAGAGATACATTTTGATAACAAACCCAAATACAATATAACATAAGATTAAAATATATTTTAATGATAAATATAGATATTGAACAGTTGGCATTCATGGTTTATGTGAATGCTAACTCAACGTGATGTTTTCAACATCAAATTAGTCACGCTCCTGTCGGCATTCATATTTACTATGAATGCCAATTGGATATACAAGTATTTCTATGCTTAAACATAAATATGATTATTTAAGCATTGCACTGATTTCAGTTGGCGTTCATAGTCGATATAGATGCCAACTAGTGAAAAGTCCAGGAATGTATGTACTAATCACTAGTGTCCTAATGCAACTGTATAATATATTTTGTTGTTGGAAATGAATCGCAATTCACCTAACCAGAAGACCTACCAGAAGCTATGTACAATATATTTATATATCTCCCTTTGACAGACTATGACATAATCTGAAATCGATTTTGGTGTATTGATCTAAAGTATCCTGAATACGTCAACAAATCCAAATCTCAAAATTCCTGAAAACGAAAAGCGTTTCGTATGCTACATGTACATGTATATGGAATAAACGGGGCTGCTGTGTGAAGACAATCGGCGCTTCAATAGAAGATGAGATTGGGTTTCAGCGCCACATATAAGCCCTCTGGTGTAACAATACTATAGAGCACAATGCTGGTACATTGGGGGAAAGATAAGGCATTCTCGGATACCGCCTTATCACCGGGATAATCAACAGCAATCCTACGACTCTCATCATTCACAACTAGCAGAGACCCGTATGTGGAAATACTGCTTGAATGTGATTCTAATCTGATTAACTCGAACTCAGATGAGTCGAAAACCTCTCGTATGTTGAACAAAATACGAGCATGCATGAGTATTTAAGCTATTTCTATGAGGCCATCAGCCTCATTCTGGCTATGTTTTCATTTGGGTGCCTAATCCTTCAGTTATAAGACTTGTGAGATCCGGAATACTGGAATTATAATATGTAAACTTTATTTATTTTACAAAAATTATAGAACAAGTTAGTTACTCTTATTGACCCGGATGGTAGCGCGCGGAGGGTCTTAATGTGAGTATCCGGAGAAAACCCACGTGGTCGGGAAGGTGACCCCATACCTTTTCATGTCCGATCGGGGAATCGAACGCCGGCCGCCTTGATGAAAGGCAAGTGTGCTATCCACTGCACCACCCAACCACCAAGTTATATAACATATAACTGGAATTATACAAGGCCGAGTTAAATATGAATGTTATTGCTCCTTATTTAATTTATAAGAATAGTATCAATGTATATTGCTTTCTCGAAATTATGAAACAAAAACGTGGATTTTCTAACTAATCACAAAAATAAAAATATTACTAAGTGTTGCTTTTAATCATGAATTATTTTGAATCTTGAATTAAGTCCCGGTAGTGCGTGTTTGTTGAACAAAAACCCCAAGAAACTTCAAACACGCATCGGTAATAAAAATGCACCAAATATGTTCAACCTGCGCGTGGTCCAGGTACACGTAGTAGCGGTAAGGGTTGCATGCCCTCACCTGTAACTCGGCAATGTTTTCAGGGGACAAAACCGATATTTGTAGGTCAAATAGCTACATACGTTCAATGGTAAAATATCATCCTTTACAACCTGTTGATTTATGCAATAGAAACCCTGACACGGATTACGGCAGCTGCAGATATAGAATTACACAATAATTGATTGAAATACAAATTTACCTTTGCCTACATATGACTTAATACATGACAGTTTATGTGTTGAAGAACTATATAAGTTGTACTAAAGTGTATAAGGAGTTTGGAACTTTTTTATATTGATTTTATTTCGTGTTACTGCCACCAACTGCCTAGCGAAATTTTGGCGTAATAAAGTGGGTTGGAAATATATCGGGGGAGATGTGTAAAGAAAAGTTAAGAAAAAGGAAAAGGGGGAACAAAAAAATGTTGGCGGAAATCGAGGTGGCAATAAAACGATTGGCGTTATATAGAGGTTTTACTTTACTAACAATTAATAAGCCATACAATTTATTTTGTGTTTTGTTTAAAGTCGAGGATTTTTTTTATTATTATTAGTGGTATGTTCATAAAACCTCGTTATACTGCCAACATTTGTCCAAAGAATTTTTGGCATTATATAAGGAGTTTGGTGATACAATGAGTGAAAGATAGAAGGGAATCCTTTGGTAAACGAGAATAAAATCGTCTTGAAATAAAGTACTCTGCACGTGATGTATGCCTACGAAGATTGTTTCCCCAAATAATCAAAGTGTGACGTTCTCTGTACGTTATAGTGTGAGTTAACGCTGCGCAGATCGAATGTCTGCTGATATATGGTCCCATATGCCATTTCAACCAGAGGTCAACGACAGTTCATTAGTTCTGGTGACCTTCTCTAAATCACCCACCATTCACCAACTTTAACAACACTAACGTGGCTGTCATGTGACTCTCCTGGAACTCCATGAACCTATTTTGACATTTTCCGGTTGGGTATCAAAGGACGGCAGTGTATGTATTTGTCTTTGACAAAAACTGATGGCTGTAATTACAGGGAGCATAGCTGCCTGGCATTCAACTTAATGATGCTAAAAGAAAAGCTGATTGAATGCCCCCGTATTGTTTCTGGGGTATCGATCTAAGTCAGGGACACATCAATCACCCACCAACCGCCGGCCTGGTGTTGTGTTGAGACGACGTACATATCTAGGCCCGTCTCAGTGGTGCATATGGTTGACTTGAGGTGGTCTCAAATCGTCCCTTATCGGTCTGGCTTGTAGCTGGTTCCGGTCCATTCGTTAGCAGGATGGACTATAATCTGGTTCCATTCAGTCTGTTGAATAGCTGGAGTGTAGCTTCTTTCCTCTCCACGTCCGTCCATAGGCAGGCGATATTGTACAGATATGTAATTTTTTCCAGTCGTCCGTTTCCGGGATAGATTGTATGTCCGGTGACGGTCTGGATTGCATCCGGTTACTGTAGGAAACAGACTGGATTGTATGTAGTCCCTAAACATCCACCGACAGGCTGGATTGTACTGGGTTCCTGTCTGTCCGTTGTCACTAGTCTCTGTACGTTCGGTCGGGCTGAATGGTATCCGATCCTTTCCATTCGGTGACGGGATGGGTTGTGTCCGGTCCTTTCCGTTCGTTGACGGGAGGGGTAGTGTCCGGCCCTTTCGTTCGGTGACGGGATGGGTTGTGTCCGATCCTTTCCGTTCGGTGACGAGATGGGTTGTGTCCGGTCCTTTCCGTTCGGTGACGGGATGGGTTGTGTCCGCCCCTTTCCGTTCGGTGACGGGCTGGGTTATGTCCGGTCCGTGTCATTCTGGTGACGGACTGGATTGGTTCCGTTCTTGTCCGTCCGGTTACGGGCTTGGTTGTCACTGGTTTTGGTGGGTTTGATAGCGAGCTGGTTTGTAATGATTCCCGTCCGTCTGTTGACAGTCTAGATACATGTAGTTTCCGGTTTCGGCCCGTCCGATGACTCGCTGATTGTTTTCGGTTCCTACACGTCCAATCACTGGACGTGAGTTTATGTGGTTCTAACCCATCTGTGGTGCCTGATCTAGATGAAAAAAATGCCTATTTGTTTGTCACTAAAGTCAAAAAATGCCTATTTGTTTGTCACTAAAGTCAACCGCCAGACTTAATTTAAACAAGACTCACGTATCCCAATTATAAAACTAATCCACAATCGCTTTGAATCCTGGCCCATAGCACAGGGGCTTTGGTGCATGCTTAGCGAACCCCACTAAACGTCGGCCCTGTGAGTAATTTTCAAGTACCGTGCAACAATACAAAAGTATATGTATGTGTTGGTTGTGGTCTTCGATTTAGCAAACGAAATCGTACAGCAGATGATTATGATAAGGTTCAAATATTTATCAACAAAATCATTTCTAGCGGATGCTCGGCTTAGCCTTGAGTGATTTCAATTTCTATTTTTCTATTCTTTTATTTTATTTTATTCAAAAGAGTGTAAATGAATAAAACTCCGCCTATGTTGAGGACATATTGATTTCGGGGTTGAAACCTACGGTCTCTCATCCTTGACAGTCTCTAGTACTAATATCTGCTTAGGGAATACAATACTGTAATAGTTGAAATTTTCACGTTGTGGAAATGTTCGCGGATTTTTATTGCGTTGAGTAAATTTGCGCGAACATTTTATTATAATATGTTATGGATAAATAAAATATATTTATAAATTTTGGAATAGCTGCCAATGCGAAAAGTATCACTACGCGATCACTAACTTCAAGGGTCACAACGGAAATATTTTCACACGCGAAAATAACAAGTTTTACGGTATCAAACCCTTAAAAATGTATTCATGTAAAACCGCGAGAAAAAGTACCCACTTATATTTCATAATATAACTATTATTTTGGCCGTGCTCACTCATAGCGTAAAATTCAGATTTCTCTTAGTTTTCCTTATGGTAAAAGAAGAAAGAAATACAACCCTCGTAATATACAAACCCGTCTTGTAAACGACCTTTATCGCTGAATAGAAAATTGCCTGTTTGCATGTCATTAACCGAGCCTTGCAGATTGATTACCGCCCAGTTTCGGACCCCGGTCACGGCAAGCGGAGGCGGAAATCGTGTTCACACGGACACAGGAGCCAAGTGGGACCAAATACGAAATGCAAAGTGACCATGTAAAACCGCGTTCGTATATTATTGTATGTACGATCGAACACATCCCACGACCTCTTAAACAAAGATTTAAATAGTACGCTGGAAAGAAGCGAACACTACTATCGACCGCAGAAAACATAACTGCTGATAATTTGTTGCCGTTTTTTAATCGTTTTGATTAATCAAATCGGCCCCGGTGCGATCCGGTCGCCAATTGATTGCATATTATTACAGGCCATGTCTCAACATGTCCTCTCGATATCGTTATCTCTGTTCAAACCCTATTGATTATAATGGAATGGAATTTTTAATCAGAAACACAAATGTCTTACCAAGGAATTTTTTTCCCAATCATTTTTTTTGTTGAAAATTAAGCCTTCTATGTGTTTGCATAATATTCCGGAGTTCAATCAATAAGGAAAATAGTGGAAATATTATTCTAACATTAGTTGATGATGAAAGATGAGTAATTTCTATTGTCAAAGCTTTTACAATATATTGAGGACACGAAATACAAATTCACTGATGCAGTATTAAAAAAAAGCATTAAGGTTGTACAATATAGACCCATTAAGGTAGTATATTACAAATGCGAATACGTCACGTACGAGGTCAAGCGGACTGGCAATAGNGTGGGGGGTGGGGATGGGGGGGATAGTGATAGTACAACAATCTGAAGTACAGGGTTCAAATCCCCCGCTAGCCAAGCTGAATATTTACACTCAGAGCGCTGAAATGTTTATTATATTTCATTAATTTCATCTTTATTATGTTAAGTTATGGTTTCTTTTTCTTAAAACAATAAACAATGCTAGCTCTGTGAGTAAAGGCAAGCATATTTTTGTAGATAAAGACCAGCAGACCAACACATTGTTGAAAGACGAACACTGTGAACCAAAAAAAACGTTGCGAGCAAAACAAACATTTTGAATCGGACAAATAATGTGTGAATCAAACAAACCTTGTGAATCAAACAAATTTTGTGAATCAAACAAACCTTGTGAATCAAACAAACCTTGTCAACCAAACAAGAAACAAGAAGAAAACCACAGACACCTTGGACGAAGACTATCATACAAACATTACAGAGAGAAAATAGTATACAGTCATCGAGATCGTAGAGCAAAAAACAGAGCTGGTGAGCAAATGCCTGCAAAGAAAGGTGAAAGACAAAGACCAGCAGATGACGTTTTGGACAAAACCAACAGGCAGACATTGAAAACAAAAACCAGCACGAAGACGGTATACATGTAGATAAAGACTAGCGAACAACTATGAACAAGATACCTATCAGCAGACAAACACGAAGTAAAACAAAACCAGCCGACAAACATTGCAAACAGAGACAAAAAGACAGACGTTACGGATAAACACCAGAAAACAAGCATATTGGACAAAACCCAGAAGACAGACTTTACAGCAAAAGAACATACGACAGACGTAACAGAAAAAGACCAAAACACAGACTTTATGGACAAAGACCAGAAGACAGACATTACGGACAAAGACCAGAAGACAGACATTACGGACAATGACCGGAGACCAGACATTATTAGCAAAGACCAGAAGACAGACATTATGGACAGAGACCAGAAGACAGACATTACGGACAAAGACCAGAAGACAGACATTACGGACAAAGACCAGAAGACAGACATTACGAACAAAGACCAAGGACAGACATTACGGACAAACACCAGAAAACAAGCATAGACAATACCCAGAAGACAGACATTACAGCAATAGAACATACGACAGACGTAACAGAAAAAGACCAGAAGACAGACTTTACGGTCAAAGAACAAAAGACAGACATTACGGACAAAGACCAAAAGACAGACATTACGGACAAAGACCAGAAGACAGACTTTACGGACAAAGAACAAAAGACAGACATTATGGACAGAGACCAGAAGACAGACATTATAGCAAAGACCAGGAGACAGACATTACTGACTAAAACCAGAAGACAGACATTACGGACAAAGACCAGAAGACAGACATTACGGACAAAGACCAGAAGACAGACATTACGGACAAACACCAGAAAACAAGCATATTAGACAATACCCAGAAGACAGACATTACAGCAATAGAACATACGACAGACGTAACAGAAAAAGACCAGGAGACAGACATTACGGACAAAGACCAGGAGACAGACATTACGGACAAAGACCAGGTGACAGACATAACGGACAACGACCAGGAAACAGACATTACGAACAAAGACCAAAAGACATTGATGGCTAACACCAGTATAATCACAGAGACGGCGGTAACGGTTTTGCACTGCCATGCACTGATAGTCTGAGCGGGACCTGTAAAGTTGTCTCAGTCACACAAGCTGTTGATGAACCCCGCCACTATCACGATCTTTCCGTGTGCGGCTAATTAATTAACACACACCTGGTCATGCTGTTGGCTCTTCCTTATATATGGCAGTGACGATACTTTGTCATCGTAATTAACAGATTGATTCCGGTTTTGAATCGATATTGCATCAAACGCACCTCATCAAGGTATGTCAGATGTTTGCCACGCGGATCCCTGCCAGTGAACCAGCATATGTAAATTATATGATCATTTTGAAGGTCGGAGCGTGCGAACGGGTGAAGAAATCGCGCAGACAATTTTAACGACCATAGAACCTCTTTGTTTAAAGAGGTTAAGTGAGAAACGGAGGCGGGGCTTTGGGCGGGTTCCAGCTCTCGCGAGATATAGCTTCTACAACACATTCTGGTGGAGGTGTGTGTAAACTGTCAGGATGCCAGGTTGACGTCACGGAGCTAATCAGAACAGTCGGGGAAAAAAAGAGGATTACAGAATATTAGCTGGAATGTTACTCTACGGACCTTGCCAACACGTGTAGACTATTGCATGCGCCATTAACACAACTAGGGGTTATTTCCTCTTTCAATAAAAGAAAACAATAACAACAAAATATATTCAGCGGTTGTCTCGTTCGTCTTTACAATGTATTTTTGTGTACACGTTCAGAGCGTCCCATGCTATTGTACTTAACATGATATTGTGTATAATTCGTAATGTGTACACTCATATATTCTAAGACTTTAGGGTAACAACGAAGGTTGAAATAATCTCTAGCAACAAAAACAACAAGAAACTACTAAACGGTACACAAAACCAAAACTCGAACTCAAAATCGATAAAACTGGGGCACAATATAAACAGATGAAGATCTGCATATAAGGAACAAGGAGAATAAGACCAGGGAATCCGGAAGGGTAAGCGTATGCTGCTTCATTGACAACACCTGCCATGTAAATCACGTCATATCAAATTAATGTCACGTCCTCACACTGAGAACAGGGGTAGTGACAACAAGACAACAATGCACTGATGCGCGCAATATAAACAAACATCGACCTTTATATGACATAGGGAGATAACATATTTCCAAATGAGATCATGGTATCGACCTTAAAACTAATCTTCATCAATCTGCATTTTTGGAAACCCTGAGCAGTATTTCTGTACATCAGTAGTCGATATTTATCATAGAAATAATGATATTCGAATCAACTGCAACATGTAAAAAAATCTATTATAGAGGAAGAAATGGGGGTTTCTATCAAGAAAAGGACAGTTCACCATAGGAAAATCGAAATCTGCCTGCTTATCACACAGTTTACTAGTAGGCCATCCTTAGTGGTTTTGTTGTAAGATAAGTACAAAAACGGTATGATTCTTGATTCCAAGCTCAGAAGTTTTTTTATGCGATCAATGTTGTCTTTTTATTTCTTGTTAAAAGACATAGTATCTTCGTTATATGTCTGAATGTGAAATTGAAGGACTTGACGAAGATTTTGTCAACAGTCCTGATACACACATCAATAAATTCAGCCCCATATGAAAATAAAACCAAATCGACACTAGGAGAGGACTTTTATAGGCTTTGCCTGTTGCCCAGTTCCTTTTGGAGCTATGATCCATACAATAAACTAGTCTGAAATGAAATAAAGGGCATAGTTTTTGTTCCCATAAGAATGTCTACGGTCTGCTGGGAAATATCAACAAAGATATGGTAAACCTAAAAATTCATTCTCACAGTTTTCATCCTTGTCCTTATGTTTTGTTTTCAATTTTTGATTTCAAGCGTCTGATTCGTTTTTAATGATGGACCTGCTAGGTTTGATCAACTCCAAATGTGAATCCAGTGCAGTGTGCTATCGTTTTAAGAGTTATCTAGCGTAGCCTTTCTCAGAATCCATAAGTATCTTGAAATTCACAGTCGAGAATATTGATACTAAAGAATCGTCATGACAAGCTCTAGTAACTTTACATGATGGACAATATTTAGATCAGCAGTTATTACGTGTCCAGCTGGACCATACTGATATATAAACTTCCTTACGAAATTCAAACTTCAGTCATAAATAAATAAATAAATAAATATACAACATTTTATATAGCGCCCTATCTAGCTAACATAAGCCACTCTAAAGCGCTTTACAGTACATAGATATACAATTATTGCAATGTGTTCATAATTTAACCGCAGGGGCTTGCAAATAGAATGTTATTTATAATTTTATTTTAAACTGATACTATCAACTCACAGAAAAAAAATCAAAATTAAAGTTACAACAAATGAAGATTAGGTGTTCTAAAGTAATGTATTAAGTCATTTTATTGAATTCAAACATGGCCTTAATCAGCCGTGTAAAAAAAGTAACAAAAATTAACGCAAAACGCCATAGAAAATGTTCAATGTAGAGCCAGACGTAAATGGGATATTAAGGTTTGGTGAATACAATGCCTGACTTACACACTGTGAAACAGAATTAGACACATGCTTGTAAACAATATAAAGCACATTATTACAAAGGCTTTGGATAATAGCATTGTACTGTTTTTATTGTAAAATAAAAAGCATCGTCTGATTAAATCAGAACTCGAATCCGGCACGGAATGTAAATCAAGTTTGAATGATTTCCAGTAGAAAATGAACAAAATATACCCAAAAGTTGCATTTTACTATATGAACTATAGTAAATTTCACCCCTTCCCCGGGGCAAACTTGAAGCTCGAGGGTCATGATAGTGTCCAGCGAGGCTTTCGCGCGCCCTCAAGACCCTTCCACCTATGAAGAGTATTAGTTTCCAGCATATATGGGTCTCGAGAAGATGACTGTTGAAGTTTCTGGCTATATGGCCAATCTTACATAAGCAAAGAGGAGAACAAACAAGAAAACGGCTATAGCAACAAGACCCACAGAGAAATAGGAACAACAAGAATTGAGGAGCCATAAAATAAAAATAATATCTTTTTAATGAAAACAAACACAATCACATGTTCCTTGAAGGTAAGTGTGATAAGTTTGATTCTTCCCTTTCTTGATAGTAATATCCCTGTTTCCTCCCTGTACGATGATGTGGTGTTTAGCGCCTTGTTTTTTTTTGAGTTCATATAATAGTTCTCTTAACACATCAGTGTTATCTTGTTTTCGACCACCAATGAACTCCATTTCTTTTATTTAAATATATTTTCAACCTATTTTACGTATCATGTTTCGTTTTCACATATGTCATATTGAATCAAGGTGTCCCCGATTCGTTTCACTACATATGGTCCCAAGTTGCGTGAGAACAATTACACAGTATTAAGTGGGACATTAAGGGTTTATAAAAGCGCGTTGTATGCACGGCTGTCTATCAACGTTATAACTTGTTACTACGTATAACTATACACTGTGAAATATAACCGCGCACTCGCCGATATATGTTACAGAGCTGCTGATAACACTCAGTGGAATCATGATGACGTCACGCCAAATTGTAGTACATGAGGTCAGAGGCCAATAAAATGTAGATTTGCAATTTGGATAGTATTGAAATGTTTGTGTAATTGTTATGAGCCATCGACATGTTTTGATGGGTTTTAACCGGGACGAAGTAATTACTTGCACGTTATCGCAGCTGAAGTTCGGCGAGTAATAGGCAGACCCCCTATCTTTGGTAGGTTTTACGTTTTCATCATGGTTTTTGGTCAGAAGTGAAGCCTGTCGTGGTATATAGGTGTTTGGTTCTACTGTACCAAGTACAATCATTATCTGGCCCTCGTCAGACATCATCTCGGGCCGAAATCGTCATGATATCGCGAACCAAGCAGACCATATCCTTCTCAACGAACGGTGTCCAAGTGATGCGACTGGTCATCGCGCTGTGCCTCAGTTTGCAGGTAAGATATTTACTTATATATATATCATGCCTTTGTCCCTAGGGTTATGTTTTTGTCCATAGTTATATAAGAATGTAACTTGATTTTTCATGACCATCAGCATTATAAGACGTTGTGTGATGAACATCAAGTTCCATGATTGGGAAATTAACTGTCACTTTGAATTTGTTTACTGATGTCCGATGTGGGAACTGTTAATACTACTAATTTTTTGGTCATATTATATACTGAAAATTATCATGATCCTTTGTCTTGCATAAAACACACAATACATAATCTTAAGTCGTGTTTTTCTAAGTATTTAAACCATTGTTTATTGTCTCACAGTAGTTTTGTTTTAACTTAGTCGAAGTTTGAAAAATTGTCAATGCATGCAGTTTCTGTTATCTCTTCATTGGGCATGTTTTGTAGTAATTTACGACCGCCCTGAAGCCACGAGTACACAGCCAAGATGTTTAGAGGTGTAAAGTTACCATGTGCACTGCATGCCCCGCTATATAGGCCGTACAATCACACAAAGAAAACTTTTTCCATTTGTTTTGTCATGTAACGTACATAGGCACGTCCATAGCACACACAGAAACATATACTTAATGTCTATTTCACCTGTTTCAGGGACTTGCTTTCTGGCTATGAATGAATATTCATCAGAATTTCTATTAATTAATATTCATTAGAATTATTATTATTGAATATTCATCAGATTTTAGAAGTCATATCTTATGTTCGTAATCTCGCCCAGTTGTCACTATAATTACCATTAAATCTGATTTAGTATTTATTTAATTTATTTCACTATTTGTTACTACCAAAATGTTTCACTGTCTTTACTCATAATCAATCCTGGTAACCGTCGTTGTAGGACGCTTATTTTTTTCTAGTTTTGTATTTTTTAAAGCTTGGATTGATGTGATATCTTGGGATTAATTGCTAGAGTAATACAATAAGGTTGTTACTGTTTTAATTGTTAAAAAGACAATCCGTACTTGGTAAAAAACTTATTCCACTTTCGTTGAAATCTCAAACAAAACAAAACAAATAAAAGAACACTCAACCATCTTAAACTACGTCCTTACCTTCAACATTACCCCACACATTACCCCACACATTAACACACACATCACCCCACACATTAACACACACATCACCCCACACATTAACACACACATCACCCCACACATTAACAAACACATTCACACACACATCACCCCACACATTAACACACACATTAACACACACATTCACATCCACACACACACTTACAATCACATGTACAACAAACTATTGTTGAATTGACTCTGTTTAACATTTCCCTGCCTCTTTCAGGTTGTGACAACTGCTATCATTGACAACAGCGGTAAGTTATTCATTTGGTTTGTTACTGTATCCATGACCCTAACTGTATAAGCAAGTTGTTTGCGACCATCATTCCAACTATCTGATACATACTGAGGATGTTCAATCTGTTAAATGAAGCTCGAATCTTAAGAAGAAAGTTAAACGTCAAAGGTCATACAGGCCAGACAGTACGTAAGCATCACATGATCAGCACTGTCATGGTAAATGAACGCAAGGTCAATCGGTAAACATCTTCAGATCGTAAACAGCAGTGTAACAATAAAACCAGACATCGTTGTTTCCAAGTGAAAACAGTTGATACAGATCTAAGGTTATTCGGTGTATTGATGATTCAGTTACGTTGGGCAACTTCGTGGAAGCTTTTGATATTAACGTCATAACAACAATACTCTTACAAAAGATGGCAGGCGTTTTAATTCATACAAGTCTAGGATAAAAAGATTTTTTTTAAACTGTATTGAAATAAGGTAACATTTAGTTAATCTTTCTTATCTTATGGAATATTTCCCTTGTACACATAAAGCTTGAGAAAGTTGTCGATAAGATTCATACTAGTCGAAGATTTTTTTTTTTTTTTTTAAATGCTTTTAGAATAGGTACACATTAAGTTCATCTTTCAGATCTTATGAAATATTTCCCTAGTACAAAGTTTGAGAAAGTTGTAAGTCGGTAACGATATTATGTTAAGGTAGCTACACCCATCATTTTGCTACTGTATACAGAGCATCAGTGAAGTTATTTTTCTGTAAGATTAAGGAAAAGGGTACCAACAAATAATACTAGAGCATTACCATTGTCACTACTATGACTTATTTGTTTATCAAAATCTACAATTCAAAAACTATTTTAGGCTACATCACTTTGATGTGTATTACGTAGCAAAACGTTTATGCAATAATAATTAGTACTGTCACATTCATATGCGTTTTAAAGTCAATGTAAAACTAACGATGTCTTTGAAATTCCTCAAATTTGTTTGCTTTATTTTTTCATCATATTTTTGTATTGATTTGCTCATTAACATACGACTTTGTTGTAATAATTCACATTGAGAGTCTACCATAAGTTCTTTACCATGATATCATCAGTGAGTGTTGTGTTCTTTGAGAGACACCTTGGGATTCTCGACATTTTTAGGATTTCTCTTATATCCAATTGGTTTTGTTTTTCAATTTCATATTTTAAAAATGTACATATCGAAATACTGTGAGGTTATTTTTTGAAATAAGATACATATAACGTTATTGATATTTATTAGCTTTCTGTATATTCAATAATATTAAATCTTTTGATATTGTTACCAATTGACCGTTTTATCATTCAAACCATGGTGTTTACATAATTTAGTGAATTTACTCTGTTTATCACGTGATGTGAGAAACAAGATATCAAACTGCTGGTGGTCGCATCATTAACGATATCTCTGTTCCTTGAGTTCATTCTTGTGTTAACCTTACTCGATGGTCAATGTAAGTAAAATACTCGGAACCCTATTCAAATATTGATATTTTACTTCCATGGATGTTTTGTAACGAAAGCTCTCATTGGCCAATCTCATAATAACACTCAACCGCAATAATTTCCTGCGCGTGCAATAATTACGTGCTATTCATATTACTCACTCCGTGTAAACAGCGGGGTGTGCTTTATCTCAGATATACTTCACATCAAAGAGGAGAGTGCAACAAACCATTGCAGAAATGGAGGTAATTTATGCACATTACAGCTTAGTACCCCTATACCAACACCCATTGCAGCCAATCTACGTTTATTAAAACGACGTTTTGTTTAAGTATGTGTGATGGAACAACTAATTATGAAAACCTTTGCTGTATGAAAGACGAAAATGTAAAATGTTTGGAATCCGTTCTCGTAGAAGGATAAAATCAGTTTTCATTATTGCACTACGGTGAAATTAATCATTTATTTTATAGCAATTGTCCGGAAAGAGACATGGTAAAAATACCGAAATCTCGTTTTAATTATTTTTCAACATGTCCCTTCCCGAACTCCGTACAATTGACATTTGTTTTGTTTATTTTTTTATCCAATATGGAATATTACAAGACCATAATAAAATATTGGATAAAGTGACCGACGGAAGTAGGAGGTATATTAAAGATGTTATGCAATGTATTCTTAACAAGGTGATGTAATCTTAATGTAAAACATTCACAACAATTAATAAATCATATTCTACGTCGTCAAAATAATAAATAAATAATTTGCTTCTACTTCTTACCGAGTATCGAAATTATATTTTCATTTCGGTTGTCACTACTCTTGCTAATTCGAAAGTCAATACACGTTGTTGTAATTCGCATTCAGGAGCTCAGTTTTTACAAAGATTTTATTGAGATTTCTCTATTGAATCCACATTCGGATATATTGGACTGATCATAAAAAACGTTGTGTAGATTTTACTGGATAGCAGCAGATACATGTATCATTATAAAACATTCCTTTGATGCGTATTTCGTCTCACCAGAAGGAAAAGGGGGATTTAAATGCACCGATAAGTCAATAAGGCATTTACAAACTAGATACTGGTGTACATTATGTGCGAGTGGGCACTCATTCAGTCACTAAACTTGCTCCATGTTGCTCAACTACAGAGATATTCAAAAATTATAATGTATCGATTGAAAAGTTATCTTGTCGTGGAGGCAGTGTATCCCCCAATATTATTTGGCTAACACTATATCAAGATATTGATTTCGATCTATCAGACTTGGAAAGGATAATACTTAGCACTTTATATAACAAAACATCTGAGTGGTAAAAAAGAAACGTCAACCCGCATTGGTCAACCTCCAAAAAGTCTTTACTTCAGTAATATTGCATATTAATGTTTACATTTACGAGAAGAAATGAAATCATGCTATGATTGTACGCACAGGTGATTAGTGCACGTGCGTGAAGTCATCATGTGATACCACAGATACTGTAAAAAGGAAAATTGTAGTGATGTGGAAATGCTCGCTTTTTTTACGTCGAATAAAGTAGCGTAAAATTATTTACACTCGATTTTTTTTATTATGCATAGATACAAACATGTATATAGATTTCAGAAACTTGCCAACGCGAAAAGATCCCCATCGCGATCAGTTTAACGAGTCCCAACGCGAATATTTCCACTTTTACAGTATTGACCAATGAAAACTGTCGTTACAATGCAGACATGGTATAGTTAATCACTGCATACCAATGTAATCCTTGCTTTAATAGATCATAAACAATTTATTGTTATGTTGTACGTTAGGTATAATCTAATATTTAAAATTACGTCACTGGTGTATGCTATACGTTAGTTAGACTCCTAGCCGTATCTAAGTGTGTTAGTTTCGGATCCATGTCGTCTGCTGTTCAGTGTATGTATGTTACTCTTTGGTGCATGTATGCTGCGAAGTCTCTCGAATGCGTATCAGTAGTTTATTCCTGGGAGAGTGTTTGGAACACTTTCGACGTGGATTTCCCCCCATTCTTTTGACCTATTGTACGATGACGTTTATTAATCATCATGGTTGCTTGTATTCTTTTCAAAGAAAATGACGCACCGGGATTTTTTTCTTTTTTTTTGCAATACATCTTCCACACTTTTTTCATTAGATCCGTCTGAATATATGTTCCTGAAATGTTTGAGTTTACAACTGATTTTCTTCGCAAATACCTTCGAAAATTCAACTCGTATAAACGTGACTCACAATGTTACAAGTAAAATTGTGAATATGAAATGTAAACCGTCAACACACCATGACAAATCGGAATCTTTAGTAAATAAGATAAACAAGAACATAAACCGAGAGTAATTGTTTTTTTTTTTAATTCTTGAAAAAATAGAGACCATCATGTGAAAAGCAATTTGTTCTTATATCGAAACTACAGAATTTCCATCCAAATTTAATCATTACCTGAAGTTTTCCCTTGGAGTGTTTATGTTCTCTGTTTCCTTACAACGACAATTAAGAACTTTTATAGATATGTTTATATTCAGATTTATGGCTGAATCTGGTATACTCAGCGTCGGTGTAGTACATGTATGCAGCGCGTGCCATCATTGTATTGGTCTGTTGCATGCTGTGAGGCATTGTTGAATTAAACTTTTATAAATCGATATCAGTGTTGGAAACTCGGATCATTGAAACGAATAAAAATACAATAGATACCACACGACACACTCCAGCGAAAATGGAAACATTTTAAGTAATTAGTTAATACTATCTAGCATAAATGAATATGTTTCAAAGTAAAAAAGCAGAAACGATGCTTTCACGTGTTGTTTTAGTAACGCAAATGACCTCTTCTCTTTCATTTACTCGTAAAGGCTGACACCATTTTCATTGAAAAGGCTGATTTTCATATATCAATAGTTCTAATTATGTTTCCATTTCCTCTTTTCTGAAAAAGTAAAAGTTCGAAATGGTAGCGGATCGATTAGAAATGAAGTTCCGTATTTAAAACAGGTATTAAACATATTCCAGAGTTTGTTTAAATGAATATGTAATTAGAAGGCATTTTTCAGTTTGTAGAATTTTGCTCATGTTTTGTTTTCTCTTTTCAAATAATTAGGTAAGAAAGTAACAATTTATTGCTATAATTAAAATCGCCAAGAACTCTGATGGTCTTTTTAACACCAGTAAAGTATAAAGAATGAATAACATGCTGTGCGAACGAAAATTACACGACAATACTGTCTCCTGAAATAAAGTATCCAGAATTCGCTTACCCTTCCGGAACACGTGGTCTTATCCTCATGCTTCTTTTTTCAAGTGTTTCCTTGTCAATATTTCCTTTGTTTACATTCTGCCTTAATTTCAGTTAATACATGTTCGAATTACAATTTTGTTGACACTTTGGTATATGTTATTTTATAATATATTAGTCTAATATCACTCCATTGAGTATAGAACCTTGGCAAACATGCAAAGCTAGAAAAAACATACTTTACAAACACTATTGTGTAAGGAAATTGTTTCAGTATATTCCGAATATGAAATGACAATTTTAGTTCACTTAAATACGTTCAAAACAGACAACATTTCTTTTTTGATAAAATTATTACTCATAATCTCTTTTTTTTATTAGATATATTTTCTTCAGTTTATGGCAAAATTGATTGACATCACGTATTATGAAGGTATAAGAATACTTGCATGGAAACCTATTATTGGAATATATAGTACAGTGTTGTTAAGGAAATTAACTAAATCTCAATTACTGTACTCAATACACATGTATGATAACAGACAATGACTGTACAAAACGTACTGGATTTTATCTTGTGATTTAGTTATGAACGGCAATGCATGTATAATACGAGAGATTAACAAACATGATTAAATATTATTTCAAATTAGTACAAAATCTCTCCAGATTGGTCAAAAATTCACAAAAAACTAGAAATATTCATACATAAAAGGATTTTTCGTTATCTTTAATAAAAAACAACAAAAAACAAACTATTTTTGACAAAAAAGTTATGAATATCTTACAAATGAAAAACATGGAAACACTATTTGATTATTCTTATAGTGCTCTGGTATATACATTGGTTCTGGGTCAAGTATCTGTTTATTAGGATATTGATTGATACCCAACCTGACCTCCTGAACCACGTATGAAACCTGACCCTTTGGAGGTAGTTCAGTATCGATTTTGTAGGAACAGATGGTTGAATCTATCTCTGTATCATGCCTTGTGAGCACAAACTATGTCCTATGTTTATCGGAGTTGTCCTTCTTGGAATCTTTTCTCTCTCTCTTCATATGTTTTGGAATCCAATGTTTTAACAAATGTTGTTATGGTCCTATAACATACATTGCTATTGATGACAAACTTAATAAAGCCCGGTAGGGTCTTATGTAAGTTTGTCAGCTGCAGGACCAAAACAATATTTGCTAAAATATTCATTATTTATGTTTACATTTTGTTAGTGTAATTTTATTTAGTTATTTCGAACAGTTTTTGAACAGCAAATCAAGTGTTGACAACAATGCAATTGATGACGTCACGATATAGATTGATGACGTTACAATAGCAAATGTTGTTATAGTCTCATAACAACAGTTGCCTTCACAATGCATTACAATGGAAGGATGCAGAGCAAATGTAAATACATAAGTTTAGCCATTAAACGAACAATCATATGACAATCATATGACTTAACCTTTAATCAACAGTGATACAAATGTAGTATTTAATCTTTACAGGTACAATGAGTGGTTCGCTGTGTACGGACGAAAAGACAGAGCACGCGGAACCATATTTGAGTGATTCTAAAGGAGAGTTTTTATCCTCTCTACAACATCCGGCAATCTTCTCAGATAATTTGTTTATTACGCTACCAAGGACACAACACCTGACAATCTTAGAATTATCAAGACGAGTTATATACCCTGGTTCTGGAACTCTTATGTGGACAGAAGGTAATGAAACTTACTCCGAGGAATTGTCTGAAAACTGTCTATACCAGGGCAGTGTTCGCGGACATCTGGACAGCAGTGTGGCGGTCTCCCTTTGTGACGGTCTAGTAAGTGGTACTATATCTATATCTATATCTGTACAAAACATGGTAAATCAATTAATGTTTAAGTGCTCCTACTAATATTACCAATATATATATAGACAATGTGTTGGCCAGATCAAGCATTACCAAGGTCGTTCAAAACCTTACAAGCTTTACGAGCGTTAACGGATATTTCCATTTGTGGTTTGTTTGAGAAAAGATAATCAAAATTACAAATATTTTGTTATTTGTTATTTGTTATCTTTTGATGATCATTTTAAAACACTATACATATTATCTTAAGTTTTGGATTCCAATATTTTTGAAAATTCACTACTTTGTTTTCGTATAGCTCAATGTATTTAGTCTTGCGAAAAAGATATAAAAAAGAGATTCATTTTTTAACCATCAATAAATAATACATCAAATTGTTTCTGTGATTAATTACGGCTTTCATTTCGTCACATCAAACGAATAATCAGTTGATAAACATTTTACTCTGGAAAACCGTCCCTGGAGGTAGGGCGTTAGAACCATACCTGCTGCCCCCATTGCATGATCGTAAGAAGCGACTAAATTTGGGATTTTATCTTTTCTCTTCTTTCCAAACAACTTTTTCTTCCTAATGTCTCGCTTGACAATGCCTCACTTTTGGCCTTTAGTTGAGCGTTCGCCCCTGTGACCGGTTGGAGTGTCCTGCTGGGTGTATTCGGCAGTATGTTTCAGTGAGGTAGCACTATAAATTCGGCATCAGTTCCGCGCTATCATAAGGAGACAAACACGAACATATCGCAGCCTCCCAAAACACACACGCATACACTACACGCATGCATTTTACATACGGAGGAGGCCGTCCTTAAATGACCATAGCTGTTGATAGGACGTTAAACAATACTAAACCAAACCAAACCAAACCACTATGGACAAATAATTCTGTAATTTTCATTGATCACATTATCTATATTTAGCCTTTGGTTGTCGTCCTTAATTTGACAACGTCTTTGTTTAGAACGGCTACATCATGACAGACGAAGAAGAAATAATGGTAGAAAAGCTCGCTGACGGATCGTTCCACAAATTGGTTGTTTGCAAAAGAGAAAACGGTAAGCAGTAAAATGAATATTTCCGCGTAAGTACAATGACATTGTGTCTCCTTAAATCTTACAGATCTCAATTAAACCGGTTAAAACTCCATCAATTACTTTCTTTATCCCTAATATCATGTTCTATCTTTCTTTCTAAACAGTTTCTTATGTACATATTTTCGCTATCACTGCAAAGTTATGCATGAATTATCAGCAAAGCTTGTTATGAACGATGAGAAGGACTATGTAAAAGTACTTGTTTCCCAATCATCAGGATAAAATGTCTTTTGCGATTGTACATATCAATTGACACGAATAAAATATGGTTTCAACTAAATATTAGATAATCTTGAAATATAAAGCTTATGTGTCCTTAGTATTTTCCCCGAGGAAAAAAACCATTCACTGATTATATTTGTTAATTCTGTGCTTCAGTATTGTTATGCAAGAAATAAAACTAAGGATAAAAAATCCCGAGTAAGTTTTTTTTGTGTTAACGCGCGAATTAATGAACCTACGAAAATTCTTTGTTTCGGCAACACCTACATTTGCTAGGTGCTTGGGTGATATTATGACCTTTAACCCTTTAAAGTACATAAGTGGATCGCTACTACAAGAATTAACCTTGGTAAAAAATAAAAATAAAAGTATGTAACCACTTTCTCTATCAACCCTATTTTTTTTGTCCATTCCTATTTATTTTGACCATTTTAATCAATCACCATTTTTAGCTGAAACTGTGAGCTTATATTATCTTTGTCAAAATATTTTGTAAAAAGTTTCACTTGCATCTTTATTGTACCTATCCTTATAATTTGGACCCAGAAGTGATTATAAATAAATTTTTGTTGCGACATAGTCAAACTAGTATTGGGAATCATATAAATGAGTTGTATTTAACGAATGATTCCTTTTAATTACAGTAATTGTTAATTAATATTGTCACACGTATAAATTTATCTAATTCTTCATTATGTTTTAAAACTTTACTTTGGCTACAAACCATGCAATAGGGAAGGGTGTTGAAGAAAATCTACAAGTCATTTATTTTTTAGCCTAGTTTGATATATGCTAACAAATGCAATACGAAAATCAGATTTTATATATAAATAGATCGTATTGATATGGTCTTTTTTATGTGTGCAAGATGGAAAACGGAAGTATGAGAAGGCATCGCGCAGGCGTAGAGCTGCCCCCGGTGGCCGGAAGTACATGGAAGTGCTGGTTGTTGCTGACAGCGGGACTGTCAAACTTGTAAGCAATGAGGGTGTAAAGACATACGTCCTTACCATCATGAACATCGTAAGTTGTTTTTAGTTATATATGCCAATACTATACAAAAAACTCAATATAATATCCCTCGTTTCGTTTGCAACTTCGAATTCGCTAGCCGCCAATATATGTCAAGGTCTCGTGGTTTCTTTTTTCAAAAAAAATATTTTATTCGTTTCCCTCACTTTTTCGCCTTTATAATCCTAACATTTCTCTGGACAACTGTTGGCAGTAAAACGAGATTTTACTGTATTTATATATTTTACTTCTTATTAAGGTTTTCAGTATGGTATATTGAATGATTTGATCACATTTTTGTTCCGGATGTAGTTTTTGAATACTTCCAGAATCATCAAAAGAGTATTTACATAAAAATTTAATCGTTGATATACCACCCGATGTATCAAAACTGATAAAACCCTACGACTGCATTCTACAGGTAAACAAAGTGTACCAACACGATTCACTCACCTCAGACATCGAAATCATCACCACGAAGATAATTAAGATGGACAAGAACGTGGTAAGTATTGTAATTTGTCCCGAAACATGCTCTAAAAGTACTGGGTAACAGCTGACCTAAATAACCATAGGGATGTGCGTGAGTAACCCGATAAATACGTGCTTCTATTCTCAGGAAATTCTTTAGTTTGACCTCGATTTGAACTTTAGTACGCGCGGAGGCTTTCATCGCGTAAAGAATGTAAACAAAACATGTAAACACGACATTGTATTGAAAAGATAATCATTCATTTAAATTCATTTCAAATATACTCTTTGTCAGATTGTTTTATTTAACAAAAGAAACTTGATCTTACGATGCTTTTACCGAACTCAAAAGTAAAAGTAGTAGTGAGTTAGTTATTGATCGATTGTTTTCTTACATTGTTGACAGATGAAGCAATAAGCGTCGTGTTAATTGAATGGTGAACAAGCAACTGTTTTCTGGTGTTTTTGATGTTATTGAATCAAAATGTTCGGGATTAATAGTTTACAGAATACTTTGGACGTCTGAAAGTAACGTTTGCAACATTGTATACATTCTTTTGCTAATCAATGTGTCATGATAAATGAATGGAAACAAAGTAAAATTGATCGAGGTTAGAAATTGGCAATATATGTGCCATTGGTTCATTGGTTGTGACACCGTTGTAAGCGCCAGTCGCTTCTTGAGGTGCTTCTTAATTCTGTCCCCTTCACTTCCGGTTGCATTAGGAGGTATTGAAGCAGACTTGTTTCTCAATAACTAGTGAAAATTGTTTACAGGTACAGTCGGTGGTGTACTGCATTTAGAAATGCAACTATTATTGAATAATGAAATAAAGAGGTTTATTGATAATCATTGATGAAAATATTATTTGGAAGTTTAGATTATACAGGAAATGTCTGTTTCATTCACGGTTTTATTTGGGTTTTCTTTTGTGAAGAAACGAGAACGTGGTTACCTCTTCACGTCTGAGTGAAGTCAGTAGCAGTTTTTATCCTTGAACTATACAATATCGGCCATTTTACAAAGTGGCATTTCATGTTATGAAAACAACCCTTGCACATCACAATACAGGATGCTAATGAATTAATTTATCATTTCATATCTTCAATTCATAAAAATTGAGATTAATTGACTTTGGTTAGGTCGCGTACTTTTTTGCTGTAGCAGGAACTTGTTGATAACGTGCCTTGATTTTTAGCTGACACAACAGAAGCTCGGTGTTTTGACGCTATCATGCACGTGAATGTCTCGCTACTTATCGATATAATCTGTCTTCGTAACATTAACTATCCCTTGATCTCCCCTGATAACATAAAATTCCCCGAGATCACCCTTGGTATACCATTAAAGCTTGTGAGATTTCCGCTTTGGCCACATCAACTTGACCAAGATCTACCTGAGTAAAATGTACTTTCCCGTAGTTTCTCTTAGTTAAATGATATATTTCGGGAGATCTTTTCTTGGTCACGTAAACAATCCTGATATCTTCTGAAAAAGACCCTCGAAACCTTACGTGTTGGGCTTACTCAGTGATCAATTGTTCGACATCTAATACGCATACCGAAAAAAATCCCGTCCATTAAATAATAATCAATGGTACAATTGGTAAAAGACTACAAAATATTAATGGAAACTATTAAATGGTAAAAGGTACCTCGAAATATCTTTATGGTATTGCATTTACACCTGCCTTGTTAATATGTACCCATTTCACAGGAAAAGAAGGTGGTGAGGGCGTCGGACGCGAGACGGACCGTGGACAACTTCTGTAGATGGACAACGATCCAGTCTTACAACAACCGTTACTATGGCGGTGGTATCAGTTATGACGTAGCTGTCCTCCTCACGCGGACGGTCATGGGACCGGCAGGTATGGGGTGTTGGTGTCATATAAAAGGATTTATCGATACATCTTGTAAACCTGCAATCTTTTCTCCCAGAATCCTTGCGTTTTATTATATGAAAATACTTAATATAAAGCTGACTTACCATATTTGCATAAATGTTATTATTATTTTGATCAAATTATAAACGATGGAGGAATTAATGAGAATTCATTGGGATCTCTGTGACGAAACTGTCAATAACATTTATCTAAAATTGAATCATATTTCATATCTAAACTCATTTTTCTTTTAAAGGGTATGCGCCGATCACGGGTATGTGTAATCCATCCCGGAGCTGTGCAGTTGTCAAAGACGAGGGGTTCACTTCCGCCTTCATCATTGCTCATGAAGTGGCACACGTGTATGTAATTCGACCTTGACATTGTTTGCCTGCTTCTGAAATTAGAACTACACTAAAGTTATAAGCTAGATATTACCAACACACCACTAAAAACTGTAAAGTAGTCTTTTTGCTGATAACAATGATGCAATCGTTAGGTTTTTCAGCTACAATGCTGCTCTATGAATTGTTTGGTTTTATAGGGTTAAACGTCATGTTAGACGTTGGGGTCACTTCGAGACGTGGCTCTAGGAATGACAAAACAGGACGAGTATGTGTAAAACGTTGTCACCATAATGTAATCTGAAACAAAACAAAAGAAGAGTAACAAAAAGGGAGATAACTACGTATGTATAGCAACTATAGGTAGCACGATACTAACTTATCATATAATGTTACTATCATCACCTTCATTTTATTACAGTATAGGTTTGTATCACGATGGTCACGGGAACACTTGTCACGGAGCAGAGTATGCCACAGCCATTATGGCGCCCATGGTACAGGCCAACCTTCAGCATCATTGGTGGTCCACGTGCAGCAACGACCGTATGAATCAAATGATTCCGTAAGTTTAAATGATTAATGATTGCCCATATGTTCAGATATCTATTTGTATTCCATGCTCATTTGAGTACAAATTAACGATAGCTAACGTGTAGAATCGTCTATATGAATCTCGTGTCTATGTTTTCAGACTAGTGATTTATTATTTGCAAAAATAACAGTATGACTTGTTCTTATAAGGAAATAATTGACCACGTGTAGCAATGGTCATGTGATATTCAGCAATTACTGACCACACATGTTCTAAGTCGGAAGAAGACCTTATGAACCTGGTTGACCTTTGAGCATATTGTGGAAAACCGTCAATATTATATGAATTTCTATTCCCTTGATAGAATCAGGAGTGATTTCTTCCGTGCCTACACTCAAGAAGGCATGAGAAGACAAGAACAAGAAGGGGCATGCTGTGTCCCACTTCCCGTATATAGTAAAAGGCGTCTTATGTAGAGACTCTGCAGAATTGGAGATTTTCTTCTGTATCTTTTACTAAGAGGACAATGAGGAGATCAATATTGTTTTTTTTCCCTATCTTTCCTGTCTACATTTTCTTTTTAATCTACTCTCTCTTTCCTGTCGTGTCTATCTATCTAGTCTCTCGTCTTCACGTGACAAAGTAAGGATGTTAAACCCCGATAAAAAATATGTCGATTTTGTTAAGGCTGTTTTTGCACGTAGTTTTGTAAAGGTGTAAAACTGTTTTTCTATGTAAGCAACGTTATCTATAATTTGAATCGCTAAAAATCGTTGATTCACATGTTTCAGACAACATCTCGTTACATTTATTATTTGACGGATTAATGACTTCAAATCATCGAATCAGCTATATTCATTTACAATTTAGCAGTTGAATCGGGTAGATACCGTAATGTTTCAAATAAATCTTGAAAATCTCCACCTGCTTAATATAAAGACAGATAGGAAAGACGAACCACATAAATAAGGGGAAGTCAAAGATGGGAAATATATTTTGAGAATGAAATATTACTGGAAATAAACCCTTATTCCTTAGATCTATTCTGTCACTCAGAGAAGAAAATACATTAAAACTCTTCTGTTTTTGTCTTTTCAAATTTAATTTTTGAAACCTATTTATCATACATGTATATCGTTAACTGATAAACAATGCAAACAAATATAAACAAGACAGAACAAAAGCTCCGCCTTCCCCATGTACCCTTACGTTGATACCTTTCCTGATAATTTGCCACTAATATCAAATAAGTACTGTTAAGGTTTGAAATATCATATATGTCATTATAAAGTGTCTACGTATACAAACAACCTAGTGAACCATATACTCCCTGAGTTACTGGTCGTGTGAAAGTCCTGTTTCCAATCATAAACCAATTGAACCAGGGTTTATTGGGACATAAACCCGAGACCAATGTAGGTCGCGAGGACAACAACCCTTTTACCATTAGTAAAGATTGCTTCCCGCTGCGCTAACTTTCGGCAATATTTAGTGATATGAGATATGAAAGCGTTATGATTATTATCCAGCAGTTTCAATATATTTCGATGAAAGTTCCAACCATAAGTGTTTGGATAATGAGAAAGGGATTCACAATTAGTTTGAGCCAATTATGTGTAGCTATATTTAGCTGAACCACTACTATCTTTATATACTGCTTAGCGGCTCATTTAATTAAGGATCCATGTCCCAGTGCAGACAAAGGATTAGAGAATTCCAGAGAACTATCTCTGATTAGGTTGCTGAGCTGGTTAGAGTAACCGTAGATGAACGGAGGTTCAGTGCTCAAATCCTTTTCGGAGGTAATGTACGATGTACGAAATCATTGATGGTTAAAGGAACATGTGTTATGTTTATTTTGATTTTAATCATCGAAGACAGCCGAGAACAATTTGATATTAAAGTAGATCCATCATAAACAACAAAAAGAAACAAGTGGCACTTGTGGGATTTTGAAGCATATAATAAAACAATAAGTTGAATTCATGAGAGCATACAGTAAAAACCTCGATATTATGCCTCTCGTTCCATTTGCTACATCAGTTACCGCCAAAGTGTTTCATGGATTATTTTCTCATTTTTCTGAAGATTTCTTTCGTATCTTTCCCCTCAATTTATCGCCAAACCCTTAATGACGCAAAAGTTTTTCTTGACATTTGGCAGTATAACGAGATTTTACTGTACTTCCGGTATACCACACATCCTTCCTTATTGCATTACAACGAGCAATGTATGTTCGTTATGCTAAAATACCGGAAATTAGCGAGGATCTATATTTAACCATTCACCTGTGTATCTGGGTGCGACTCTTTAACTACAATTAGTATCCACGCACCAGCCAGGCAGGTTGAATGCCAACACAAGCCAAAAATAAACGAAAAACGCAGGCCAAACATTTGTGTCATTTATCTGGAATAGAAATATCCCGTCCCCTTGTCGGAATCCTGTTATAGTGACAAACTGTGTTACGGAGTGAACAATCAATATGATGTACGTACATAATCTGTAAACCCCGCTTGCGAAGCGCACCTGCCTGGTCTCGACAGCTAATTGGATCAGACGTTTGGGAGAGGGACATACTCCATGCCTAATTCGATTCCAGATCTTCTGCCCTGACGTCTCCGACCTCCTCCTAAGCATTTCCTATACCAAGCGCCTGTGTGATCAATACCAATCGGCCAAACATGCCAGTAAACATTTTAAACACTTCACATGTCTGAATTGTCAGTTTGTCAGCACTTAATTTCAGATCAGTTTTCTTTAATATGTTTGAATGTTTGGAGCAATAAAACGGACCTAGCTGAAACAAAACGTCAGCATAACTTGACAGAGTCAACGTGGGTCGTCCGGTATGTCGTACACGCTGGTTACCCCAGTGGAAACACGTTTTGACGGCCTTCAGAATGCCTAATTGAATTTTCGTTGAAGAGCTGTTAAACACGAAGAAAATGCAGAGTGAGAAAGAGCATTTGCGAATCCCTGTATAACTTCCATTCCAAACCTGCTCGTTCCAGTTTGAGTATTTTTGAAGTATGCACAGGCTATAGCGATTCTTGCATAAAGCTGTCAAAATTATCCTATGCTCTGATTTAGGATTGAGGTTCCAAATACAATTTAAAGAGAGTACTTTTATAAAACATGCGATGGTTGGACATTGTTTTGTTTCAGATCCTTGACCTGTTTAAACAACAACCCACTGACCCGGGAGAATGCAAAGCACGTGACAGATCCTATCGGTGACCTTTGGTCGTTTGACCAGCAATGCCAGTACGAATTCGGCGGTAGACACACTGCTTGCAGAACGGTATATACATTCATATTCTGTCACGTCCGTTTGTCTCCTCCCAACTGTTATGTTTTCCTGTCAACCTAAGTTGCCTCTCCTACACGTCATACCATTCTGTCAACATGAGTTGTCTCCCCTACACGTCAAACTATTATGTCAACCTTAGTTGTCTCCCCTACACGTCATACCATTCTGTCAACCTCAGTTGTCTCCCCAACACGTCACACTATTCTGTAAACCTTAGTTGTCTCCCCTACACTTCATACTATCCTGTCAACCTTAGTTGTCCCACCTACACGTCATGTTATCCTGTCAACCTGAGTTGTCTCCACTACACGTCATACTATTCTGTCAACCTGAGTTGTCTCCCCTACACGTCATACCATTCTATCAACCTGAGTTGTCTCCACTACACGTCATACTATTCTGTCAACCTTAGTTGTCTCTCCTACACGTCACACTATTCTATCAACCTTAGTTGTCTCTCCTACATGTCACACTGTTCTATCAACCTAAGTTGTCTCCCCTACACGTCATACTGTTCTGTCAACCTGAGTTGTCTCCCTACACGTCACACTATTCTAGCAACCTTAGTTGTCTCCCATACACGTCATACTATTCTGTCAAACTGAGTTGTCTCCCTTACCCGTCACACTATTCTATCAACCTTAGTTGTCTCCCCTACACATCATACTGTTCTGTCAACCTTGGTTGTCTCCCATACACGTCATACTATTCTATCAACCTTAGTTGTCTCTCGTACACGTCACACTATTCTATCAACCTTAGTTGTCTCTCCTACATGTCACGCTGTTCTGTCAACCTTAGCTGTCTCCCATACACGTCATACTATTCTGTCATCCTTAGTTTTCTCCCCTACACGTCATACTATTCTGTCAACCTGAGTTGTCTCCCCTACACGTCACACTATTCTATCAATCTTAGTTGTCTCCCCTACAAATCACACGTCTTTGCCTCCTATGTTACACCTTGTGGTCTAAAAAAACGACTTCTAAAAAGCAGTTTTATTTGCTCAATAATAATATTATCTAGACATGTATCGACAATGAAATATTTAATGCATATGTGTTTAAATATAGGTTTTGATGTTTTCATTCTATTGAAGTTATTAATTTCTTAAAACGAGGCCATATGAATAGAGATTGGAAGTTAGGCGTCATTCATGTACTGATTCTTACTGGATGTTTCCTTTGAACACAAAGTAACGATAAACCAAAAGTATTTCCCATCCACTTCTGTGTGATCGTTAGGGTGGTCCAGGTTTAAATGTATGAAATGAAAAGAAACTTCTAGTCTATAGTTTAATTATATGCTTTTAAAATCAATCATGTCGTCACCACAAGCTGATATGGCAATAAAAAGGTTCTAGAGAATGTGTTTTTTAGCAGAACATCCATGTCGAAATTATAAATTTTAATCAACTAAACATGCGATCGTAGAATTTTCTCATATATAATTGTATGTTTAAATATCTGACCGGCGAATAGATCGAGTGTCCTAGAATATTGATAAGTCAAAGTAGTAGCCTGCTCTTACTTATGGCACGATTGGTATTAAGGGGAGGGAATCGAGATGATTTGCTGGTCAAATAGCTACATATAAATTTGTTGCTCCTTTAGGTGATTTTTTGCATTCATAGTGTGTAGCCTAACTGCCTATTGTTTAATCATCAACAGTTTTATGGTGATCTGTGTGCCCAGCTTTGGTGCAGCGACCAGAACGGTCACCGACTCTGTAAGACCAAGAGGGGAAGGGCCCTGGAGGGTACGTCATGTGGCGCAGACAGGGTAAGGCGTTACAACGTGAAAATAAATGTACTACTGAATGGCATGAGGAAGTGATATGTATCTTATTCATGAAAGAAGTAAAGTGTCGTTGTTTTGTTCCTTCATGAAACCTTGTTGACAGAATAGGACCATACACTAGGCGACCCAGGGAACAATCGCTGGGTCAGGGCAGGGATGTGGGATAATTTTAAATTTATTGGAGAAGGGGCAAAGACAGGGGCAAAGGGTCCAAAAATGGAGAAAAAAGCGGTTTTTTTTGGAAAGAGCATCTAAAGCCTAGAAAGTCTCTCCTAGATCCACCACTTTCAAATAACGTGTAATAGACGTATATGCGCTAAGCTATTTGCACATTATATAATTTATCTAATGCAAACACTGTTAAAATTTTATTTAGTTATTTTCATAAACTATAAAACATTCTGCATGCAACTGTAAATAGCCATTTTAAAAGCATTGTGTACTGAGATATGAACCCCTGGTATATTTCAGTCTTGTAAGAAAGGAACCTGTACGTATCATGGACGGAAGGATCCAGTTAACGGGGCATGGGGCGAGTGGGCAAACTGGGGGTCGTGCTCCAACGACTGCGGTGTGGGGCTCAAATTAAGGAACCGCAACTGTGACAAACCTACGTAAGTCTTATGAAACATTTACATAAACAGGGCCCACTTGTATAAAACATCTCAACTCTTGACATTTCCTCAAGTCTAAGATTTCCCATAGACAACGCATTGCTTGAGATTTTCCTTAACTTTGAGATGTTTTATACAAGAGGGCCCAGTACTGTTAAATTCTCAAGCATTAACGAAGTATACGTTTGGATGTCAAATGCAAAATGTCCATAAAAAAAATAAAAAAAATAAAAAAAATGAACACCTTTAGTCAAAATTTTCTTAAACACTTTGCAATAGAAACGCCGACTAACAAGTTCAGTCATTCAATGCAGGAAGCTATACAAAGTTAAACAGACTTATCTTTGAATGTACAATTAATGATATGTATAATTGATATTTAATGAATTTGTGCGTATATATTACAAATAAATATAAAGAATAAGTTGTATAACCGATGATATCGTAAAAAACATGAATACTCCTTTTGTTAACAATTATTCCTAAATACTTATATACCAAAGAGGTTTTACGTGACTGGGGTGTATCATGGTAATGTTACCTAGAGCTTGGGAATGTTCAAATTAAAAAAAAAAAGCAAGCAAATAAGCCTTAGCATGAGAGAAAAAGGGTTTATTTTATTGACACATCACTTAACACAGTTCCGACGTATTGAAATGCCATTCAGTAAAATTAAAGATAACAGTTTGGTGTTGAAAATTCTTAAATTGAATGAATATGATGAAAGATTAATGTTCAAATTATGCACTTTAATCATAAAATTCCTTCTTGTAACATCAAACGATGACGTGCCCTTATCGTCACAAACAGTGTCTGCGATTCTAATTTGTTCGTGTAATGGAAATTTTTATTCGAGCTGTTATGTATGTTTTCTAAATATATAACACGCAACAGAAATAGTGCGTGTTTTGTTTAATAACATAATGCGGTAATATGCTCAAGCAGGCGTCATAAAAGAGTTATTTAGCAAACAATGTTTTTTGATGAATTTGAAATTTGAAAAAAAAAATCTTGTTTATAGTGCGCCTCAAAAGCATTGTAAATCTTAATTCGAAATAGTCATTTTCTTGCCTTATGTACGGTGCTTTCATTAAAATTGTTCGACCCGTATTGCTGGTCTGAAACTGGAATTCTACGGAAGTGCAATGTTGCTCATGAAAATTGCATTAAAATATGTCTTGTTCGAAACCAATGCATGCTTTATGAATGCAATATTTTGACTTCGTAAACATGAAATTCTGCTGTCAGTCGTTATTTAATTTTTAAATTTTTCCATTTTCCAATATAAATTCAGACCAAAGTTCGGAGGCCGGATGTGTACTGGTGAAGACGAACAGCTGGTGACATGTAAAAGTGAGGTAGGGTCAAGTGTCACGTTTTATTAGTCTTCCAATGAGTTAACTTAGAGTCAGTTTGCATGTTTGTATCTTATATTTTCGTAAAAGGTAGTAGGCTCAAGATCCACGTTTCTGTTTTCTGAAAAATGAGTCAGATTCAAGTTTCACAAATTTAAAACTGAGGTACATGTAGGCTTAGGTTTCACGGTTTATTACTTATTGAAATGAGTTAGGCTCATGTAGTGAGGTAGGATCAGGTTTTAAGTTTATTTTTGTAAAAGGAGGTAGGCTCAATATCCACGTTTCTGTTTGCTGTAAAATTGAGGTAGGTTCAAGTTTCACAAATTTTCTTTCAGAGTGAGGAAGAGTTATTTTTCACGTTTCTCTTTGTAAAAAGGGGTACGCTCAAGTTTCACGTTTTATTTTCTGTAAATAAAGATGTCCGCTGTAGTTTCACGAGCGAAAAAGAAAGAAGACTGAAGGTTTTTTTTATGTTTTGTTTTCCTGTAAAAGTGATGCTCAAGTTTCACTACTATATTTTCTGTAAAATGTTTGCTTTCTGTGAATATAAGGTAGACTACATTAAATACATTTGAAATAGAGGAGAGTCGACGGAATACTTCAATGTATGAGGTTTAGTTTCAGATGCCTCACTCAATTCTAGAACATTTATTAAACTTTTTTTTAAAATTTGCTGTTTTACGGTTTATACATATTGAGAAATCCAAATATTGTTAAACTCATTCCATATCAGTCTTGTTTAATTTTATGAATCCAGTTTAATTTACAAGTTGGCTCGCTGATATGCAGCTCAAGTAAGGTATTGCAGCTTGATTTAAAGACACAATTTTTGTCAAGTAGCTCCTTTCGTAGGAACCTAGATTACTCTAGGTTTATTCTTTTACTAAGTCAGTTAGTTTGCCTAGTTGTTTTGTTGTCATTACCCCAGGTCTAGCTATGAGGACATGACATTACTTTGATTTTACCGAAATTTACATGATGGTTGTCGTTGTTGAATCAAAAGACGCTTACTCTTCCGGAACATCTTATTGTCAATGTCATTTTTTTCTAATGGTTTCGTTGTAACACCCCC
>NW_018408915.1:252948-303640 GCF_002113885.1 Mizuhopecten yessoensis
CCCCCCCCCCCCCCCCCCCCTATATATTGCCGCACTTTTATAGATTTTTAGATTGTAAGTTCAGATAACGGTTTTGTAGACATTAGTTTTTGCTAGTAAAATTAACTCCGACGCCTCTTTTTCTTTAGATTCTCATAAATCATGTCAGTGAATTGAATTGTGATTTGGAATTGCAATCATCGCCTGCTTGGAAATAATAATAAAATTTATCACACCCTCGCTTTCCATAATGAAGAAGTGTAACCAATTATTGTAACATCGTTTCCACAGATGGTTTGCTTGGTGAGGGTTTAATGTCAGCGCAACAGCTAAGGTTATATGAAGGCGGGTGCCTAGGGAGACACCGCCACAAAAAAATAAACAACCAAGTGTTGCAACGGCAGAAGCAGATCAATTATGGTTTCTTAGAGTCCCCTGAACAGAAGACATAGACCAACACCTCAGATTCTGCAGGGGGCCCCACATAAGTCGCCTCGTATGATATGCAATATGATACAGCGAGTCTCTTCGTTCTCTGAACATGCACATGGATCGTTTCTTCAGAAATGTCGATAAAAGATACAGAGAGGAAAACGTCACATTTCTATCAAGTATGAAACTGAAGCTTTACTTCTCATATTCATCTTCTGAATTCTCATTTAATCGATGCAGAGCATGCAGTCTGTGACATATTGAATTAGCACCATCCCACGAACAGGCATACCGCACCTATGCGTTCAACTGTGCATTTTCATGAGAGAAATATTTACGTTCGGGCAAGAAAGGGGTTAAATCTGAAATGTCAGATGGACACATTTTCATAATATTTCATTTATTACACAACTGCAATTGTACTTTATATGGAGATTATATTATCGGTAAAGCACAACGCGTCATTATCCCAAATAAATGTTCAATCATCGTTCCGAAAACTTACAACGAAAAAAAAAAAAACGGACAAAAGGACATTAGGGCCTTTTTGCCATCGCGTAAAACGTTCACGAGAAACAGGCAAGAAGGAATTTTCGCCATTGCAGTAAAACAGCTTCTTGTAATAAAACAAGTGAAATGACTTGTTTTGCCCGACCTGATAAATGTAACTGCCTGTATTGCTTTAGTAAGATTCACAAGGTTCGTAATATATTTAGTTATTTTACTTCTTTACGAAAACTTACCTCAACATGACTATGATATACTAAACCTATCCACACCCATGGCAACGTTCTTGCTGTGTGACAACCATCACAAGCCAATCAGAGTCTGCGTAATATAGAAGCAGTTTTGAAGCAACGGAAATGACGTCAAATCTAACAAACACAAAAAAAGGTGTTGGTTATGATGGGTTTTCGGACATTTCGGAAGAGGCTAAATTAATTAATTGGATCCAAAGGGACATTACCAACATTAAACTGGTTAAAAATCGTAAAAGACATTATAAACGGAGAATTAAAGTATGAAACACGACACATGTAAAATAGATGTTTTAGCATACGCGGAGCTGACTAAAATACTTTAATTAGGCTATTTTACCAAGTCATCAGAGAGTCTGATGAAGCAGACTTTGCTAACAGTGTACTAATACACTAATCAGCTGGTAATTTCGAGAGAAATCACGATTGCCAGTCCTTCGGCTGGATCTACTTTCCTTGGGCTTCACTTTCGATAAAATCCTCCAACTCTAAAAAGGTTTTAGATGTAAAATCATCATAATCGCCAGAAATGTCGATGTGTAGTTCAGTCCAGTCGTCACTGCCACGAACCTGGAATATGTTACTACACAGACGGATGGTTCCTTTCGCTGTCCAATCACCATCAACTATCCTCGCCGATCGCTGCCAACCATTACTCAAATCTATCAGGCTCTAGTGTATGTACTACAGACGGGATACCGAGTCTCTCTCATTAAATCATCAATTCTCTTCACTTTAAAAAAAAATTGAGCATGTTTCCATTCCAATTCTATTATCTCTTGCTTGTGAAGTTAACAATTGATTTGCTACTCCATAGCCTGTTCTACATATCTATGCTGTCGGGATAGATTAAGTTGACTTGCATCATGAGTAGCATGTGCTGTCTACCGGAGAGAAGACAATGTACGCTGGGGAATATAGTACGAACCAACTTTTAACATTGGATAATTTAGTTTCTTCCATGATAAAGGATCTTAGATCGTTGGTGACCTATGCATTTTCCTGTATTTCACGGAAGACATCAATGACTTGGGGCACATGAGACGCAGGAAATATTTAACCGATCGTAGTTCACTAGTTTTATAGGGTTCATGTTGTTTTCACTGTTGGTTTGGTATCTTCAGTACTCTTGTCATGTCTTATCGACTGTAACTTCCGATATTGTCCAAATGTGTGTTGACATTTGGATTGTTTTACATTAAATTTTAATTGAAACGAACACTATTTTGCGTGGTTTATATCAATTTTAGCACTGTTCAGGATTAGACGTAGATGTTTAGAAAACTATTGCTTGGTAGGGATTTATGTAATTACAGGTTTTAAGGATAATATTGTCGACCAGCATTACCATAGTATGTAGATTTAACGCTTAATTGTCATACGCGCTTTTGAATAAGGAATAGATTCGGAATAAGTATGGTATTTGATATTCGTCAATAACGATAACTAGGGTTTTGCTGACGATTCACGGAATTCATGTTGTCTGTACCTTTTGTTTTTGTTTCTGTTTATGTGTGCATTACTGACGCCTTTGTTGTATTTCTTACTATATACAGGCATGTGGATCATATACAGATATCAGAGGACTACAGTGTACTGTTCTGGATTCCCTTCCAGTTCGCTCCTCCAGGAATGTGTGGCTACCCTATCAAGTCGACAAAGGTAAGACCGCCTCACCAACAAAACGAGCACAGATAAAGACAGAATAAAACAAGCACAGGTATGGTTTCGACTCGCATCAAGTAGGCCAACGCTACGACACAAAACAACACTGGTGAAGCTGACACATGAAGCAACATAGGCTAGGTTACGACACATAAGAGCACAAGTAATGCTACGACACATATTAGCAGAGGTAACGCTACAACACAAAACAACACAAGTTACACAAAAACACAAATACACACTGGTAACAATGAAATAAAACAACACAGTTTACACTATGACACAAACCAACAAAATTATAACTACAATACAAAACAACACCGGAAACATAATGACACAAGACAACATAGATAACATAATGACACAAGACAACATTGATAACATCAAGACAACATAGATAACATAATTACACAACACAACATAGATTACATAATGACACAAGACAACATAGACAACATAATGACACAAGACAACATAGATAACATAATGACACAAGACAACACAGGTAAATCTATGACACAAGACAACATAGATAACATAATGACACAAGACAACATAGATAACATAACGACCCAAGACAACATAGATAACATAATGATACAAGACAGCATAGATAACATAATGACCCAAGACAACATAGATAACATAATGACCCAAGACAACATAGATAACATAATGACACAAGACAACATAGATAACATAATGACACAAGACATCATAGGTAAAGCTACGACAAAAAATAATACAGCTGACGATACGACACATATTAGCAGAGGTAAATATAACGAAAAAACCCAACACATGTAAGATTACGACACTTTCCAGCACAGGTAATGCTACAACACATATTAGGAGAGGTAAAAATAACGAAAAAACCCAACACATGTAAGATTACGACACTTTCCAGCACAGGTAACGCTACAACACAAAACAACACAAGTTACACAAAAACACAAATACACACAGGTAAGAATGAAACAAAACAGCACAGGAAACACTATGACATAAAACAACATAGATAACATAATGACACAAGACAACACAGGTAAAGCTACGACAAAAAATAACACAGGTGACGCTACGACACATAGCAACACAGGTTACACTACGTCACAAACTAACACATGTAACTCTATGACACAAAACAACACAGGAAACACTATCGCATAAAACAGCACAGGTATTTTGTTATATGCGGAGGACACTGTTGTACTGGTAGAATCGCCCGAGGGTCTACAGAAAGCTTTAGATGCATTGGGCGATTATTGTAAAATACGGAAATTACATGTTAATGCAAATAAATCTAAAATAGTTGGTTTTTCGAAACGAAAATCGAAAATCAATTGTACATTTATGCTTTGCGGAGAGGAAATTGAAATTATAGATTCTTATCCGTACCTTGGGCTATTGTTTAACTATACTGAAAACTTTGGTAAGGCGAAAAAGAAACTAGCTGATCAAGACCAGAAAGCATTATTTGCTTTATTTAGGAAACTACATTTTTGATACATTAATATTGCCTTTACTGTTATACGGGTCACTAGTAACGCTACGACAGAAAACAACACAGGTAACGCTACGACAGAAAAAAACACAGGTAACGCTACGACAAAAAAAACACAGGTAACGCTACGACAAAAAACAACAAAGGTAACGCTACGACAAAAAACGCACAGGTAACGCTACGACAGAAAACAACACAGGTAACGCTAAGACAAAAACCGGTAACGCTACGACAAAAAACAACACAGGTAACGCTACGACAAAAAAAACATAGGTAACGCTAAGACAAAAAACAACACAGGTAACGCTACGACAAAAAACAATACAGGTAACGATACGACAAAGAAAACAACACAGGTAACGCTACGACAAAAAACAATACAGGTAACGCTAAGACAGAAAACAACACAGGTAACGCTACGACAAAAACCAATACAGGTAACGATACGACAGAAAACAGCACAGGTAACGCTACAACAAAATACAACACAGGTAACGATATGACAGAAAACAACACAGGTAACGCTACGACAGAAAACAACACAGGCAACGCTACGACAAAAATCAACACAGGTAACGCGACGACAGAAAACATTACAGGTAACGGTACGACAAAAAACAATACACGTAACGATACGACAGAGAACAACACAGGTAACAACACAGGTAACAACACAGGTAACAACACAGGTAACGGTACGACAAAAAACAATACAGGTAACGCTACGACAGAAAACAACACATGTAACGCTACGACAAAAACCAATACAGGTAACGATACGACAGAAAACAACACAGGTAACGCTACGACAGAATACAACACAGGTAACGATACGACAGAAAACAATACAGGTAACGCTACGACAATAAACATTACAGGTAACGGTACTAAAGAAAACAACACAGGTAACGCTACGACATAAAACAATACAGGTAACGATACGACAGAAAACAACACAGGTAACGCTACGACAGAAAACAATACAGGTAACGCTACGACAGAAAACAACACAGGTAACGCTACGACAGAAATAAACACAGGTAACGGTACGAAAAAAACCCAACACAGGTAACGGTACGACAAAAAACAACACAGGTAACGGTACGACAGAAAAAAACACAGGTAACGCTACGACAGAAAACAACACTGGTAACGGTACGACAGAAAACAACACAGGTAACGCTACGTCAAAAAACAACACAGGTAACGCTACGACAAAGAAAACAACACAGGTAACGGGACGACAGAAAACAACACGGGAAACGGGACGACAAAAAACAACACAGGTAACGCTACGACAAAAAACGCACAGGTAATGGTACGACAGAAAACAACACAGGTAACGCTAAGACAAAAAACAACACAGGTAACGCTACGACAGAAAACAATACAGGTAACGCTACGACAGAAAACAATACAGGTAACGGTACGACATAAAACAACAAAGGTAATGCTACGACAGAAAACAACACAGGTAACGGTACGACAGAAAACAACACAGGTAACGCTACGACAAAAACCGCATAGGTAACGCTATGACAGAAAACAACACAGGTAACGCTACGACAGAATACAACACAGGTAACGATACGACAGAAAACAATACAGGTAACGCTACGACAACGACAGAAAACAACACAGGTAACGCTACGACAGAAAACAACACAGTTAACGGTATGACAAAAACCGCATAGGTAACGCTACGACATAAAACAACACTGGTAATGCTACGACAGAACAATACAGGTAACGCTACGACAAAGAAAACAACACAGGTAACGCTACGACAGAAAACAATACAGGTAACGCTACGACAAAAACAATACAGATAACGCTACGACAATAAACATTACAGGTAACGCTACGACAAAAAATATATACAATTAACGCTACGACAGAAATCAATACAGGTAACGCTACGACAGAAAACAGCACAGGTAATGCTACGATAAAAAACAATACAGATAACGCTACGACAATAAACATTACAGGTAACGCTACGACAAAAAATATATACAATTAACGCTACGACAGAAACGACAAAAAACAATACAGGTAACGATACGACAAAGAAAACAACACAGGTAACGCTACGACGAAATAAACCCACAGGTAACGCTACGACAGAAAACAAAACAGGTAACGGTACGACAGAAAACAATAAAGGTAACGCTACGATAGAAAACAACACAGGTAACGCTACGACAAAAAACAACACAGGTAATGGTACGACAGAAAACAACACAGGTAACGCTACGTCAAAAAACAAAACAGGTAACGCTGGTAACGCTACGACAGAAAACAAAGGTACGACAGAAAACAACACAGGTAACGCTACGACGAAATAAACTCACAGGTAACGCTACGACAGAAAACAACACAGGTAACGGTACGACAAAAAACAACACAGGTAACGCTACGACAAAAAACGCACAAGTAACGCTACGACAGAAAACAACACAGGTAAAGCTAAGACAAAAAACAACACAGGTAACGCTACGACAGAAAACAGCACAGGTAACGCTACGACAGAAAACAACACAGGTAACGCTGCGACAGAAAACAATACAGGAAACGGTACGACAGAAAACAATACAGGTAACGCTACGACATAAAACAACACAGGTAATGCTACGACAGAAAACAACACAGGGAACGGTACGACAGAAAACAATACAGGTAACGCTACGACAGAAAAAATACAGGTAACGTTACGACAGAAAACAACACAGGTAACGCTACGACAGAAACCAATACAGGTAACGCTACGACGAAAAAAAAATACAAGTGACGCGACGACAGAAAACATTACGGGTAACGCTACGACACAAAACAACACAAGTTACACAAAAACACAAATACACACTGGTAACAATGAAATAAAACAACACAGGTTACGCTACGACAGAAACCAAAACAGGTAACGGTACGATAGAAAACAACACAGGAAACGCTACGACAAAAAAAATACAAGCAACGCTACGACAAAAAAAATACAGATAACGCTACGACAATAAACATTACAGGTAACGCTACGACAAAAAAAAAATACAAGTGACGCTACGACAGAAAACATTACAGGTAACGCTACGACAGAAAACAGCACAGGTAATGCTACGACAAAAAACAATACAGATAACGCTACGACAGAAAACAACACATGTAACACTACGACAGAAAACAACACAGGTAACGGTACGACAGAAAACAATACAGGTAACGATACGACAGAAAACAACACAAGTAACGGAACGACAGAAAACAACACAGGTAACACTACGACAGAAAACAATACAGGTAACGATACGACAGAAAACAACAGAAGTAACGCTACGACAGAAAACAATACAGGTAACGGTTCGACAGAAAACAACACAGGTAACGCTACGACAGAAAACAACACGGGTAACGGTACGACAGAAAACAACACAGGTAACGCTACGACAAAAACCGCAAAGGTAACGCTACGACAGAAAACAACACAGGTAATGGTACGACAGAAAACAACACAGGTAACGGTACGACAGAAAACAATACAGGTAACGCTACGACAACAAACATTACAAGTAACGCTACGACAAAAAAAATACAAGTAACGCTACGACAGAAAACAATACAGGTAACGGTACGACAGAAAACAGCACAGGTAACGGTACGACAAAAAACAATACAGGTAACGCTACGACAGAAAACAACACAGGTAACGCTACGACAAAAAAAACAATACAGGTAACGCTACGACAGAAAACAACACAGGTAACGCTACGACAAAAAACAATACAGGTAACGCTACCACAAAAAACAATACAGATAACGCTATGACAGAAAACAACACATGTAACGCTACGACAGGAAACAACACAGGTAACGCTACGACAGAAACCAATACAGGTAACGGTACGACAGAAAACAACACAGGTAATGGTACGACAGACAACAACACAGGTAACGCTACGACAGAAAACAACACAGGTAACGGTACGACAGAAAACAATACAGGTAACGCTAAGACAAAAACAATACAGATAACGCTACGACAATAAACATTACAGGTAACGCCACAACAAAAAAAATATACAAGTAACGCCACGACAGAAAACAATACAGGTAACGCTAAGACAAAAACAATACAGATAACGCTACGACAATAAACATTACAGGTAACGCTACAACAAAAAAAATATACAAGTAACGCTACGACAGAAAACAATACAGGTAACGCTACGACAGAAAACAACACAGGTAACGGTACGACAGAAATCAACACAGGTAACGCTACGACAGAAAACAGCACAGGTAATGCTACGACAAAAAACAATACAGATAACGCTACGACAATAAACATTACAGGTAACGCTACAACAAAAAAAATATACAAGTAACGCTACGACGGTAACGGTACGACAGAAAACAACACAAGTAACGGTACGACAGAAAACAACACAGGTACATGTAACACTACGACAGAAAACAATACAGGTAACGATACGACAGAAAACAACACAATTAACGCTACGACAGAAAACAATACATGTAACGGTACGACAGAAAACAACACAGGTAACGCTACGACAGAAAACAACACAGGTAACGCTACGACAGAAAACAACGCGGGTAACGCTACGACAGAAAACAACACAGGTAACGCTACGACAAAAACCGCAAAGGTAACGCTACGACAGAAAACAATACAGGTAATGGTTACGACAGAAAACAACGCGGGTAACGTACGACAGAAAACAATACAGGTAACGCTACGACAGAAAACAACACAGGTAACGCTACGACAACAAACATTACAAGTAACGCTACGACAAAAACATTACAAGTAACGCTACGACAGAAAACAATACAGGTAACGGTACGACAAAAAACAATACAGATAACGCTATGACAGAAACAACACATGTAACGCTACGACAGAAAACAACACAGGTAACGCTACGGCAAAAAACAATACAGGTAACGCTACGACAAAAAACAATACAGATAACGCTATGACAGAAACAACACATGTAACGCTACGACAGGAAACAACACAGGTAACGCTACGACAGAAAACAACACGGGTAACGCTACGACAAAAAACAACACAGGTAACGCTACGACAAAAAACAACACAGGTAACGCTACGACAGAAAACAACACAGGTAACGCTACGACAAAAAACAACACAGGTAACGGTACGACAGAAAACAACACCGGTAACGCTACGACGAAATAAACCCACAGGTAACGCTACGACAGAAAACAACACAGGTAACGCTACGACAAAAAACAACACAGGTAACGCTACGACAGAAAACAACACAGGTAACGCTACGACAGAAAACAACACAGGTAACGGTACGACAAAAACCGCATAGGTAACGCTACGACATATAACAACACAGGTTATGCTACGACAGAAAACAATACAGGTAACGCTACGACAAAAACAATGCAGATAACGCTACGATCATAAACATTACAGGTAACGCTACGACAAAAAAATATACAAGTGACGCTACGACAGAAAACAATACAGGTAACGCTATACGACAGAAAACAACACAAGTAACGCTACGACAGAAAACAACAACAAAGAAAACAACACAGGTAACGGGACGACAGAAAACAATACAGGTAACGGTACGACAGAAAACAGCAAAGGTAACGGTACGACAAAAAACAAAACAGATAACGCTACGACAAACAACAACACAACATGTAACGCTACGACAGGAAACAACACAGGTAACGCTACGACGAAATAAACCCACAGGTAACGCTACGACAGATAACAACACAGGTAACGGTACGACAATAACCGCATAGGTAACGCTGCGACATATAACAACACAGGTTATGCTACGACAGAAAACAATACAGAAAACAACACAGGTAACGGGACGACAGAAAACAATACAGGTAACGCTACGACAATAAACATTACAGGTAACGCTACGACAAAAAAAATAGCAGTAACGCTACGACAGAAAACAAAACAGGTAACGGTACGACAGAAAACAGCAAAGGTAACGGTACGACAAAAAACAATGCAGGTAACGCTACGACAGAAAACAGCACAGGGAACGGTACGACAAAAAACAATACGGATAACGCTACGACAAACAACAACACAACATGTAACGCTACGACAGGAAACAACACAGGTAACGCTACGACAAACAACAACACAGGTAACGCTACGACGAAATAAACCCACAGGTAACGCTACGACAGATAAAAACACAGGTAACGGTACGACAGAAAACAAAACAGGTAACGGTACGACAGAAAACAGCAAAGGTAACGGTACGACAAAAAACAATACAGGTAACGCTACGACAGAAAATCACACAGGTAACGCTACGACAAAAACAAACAATACAGGTAACGCTACGACAGAAAACAACACAGGTAACGGTACGACAAAAAACAATACAGATAACGCTACGACAAACAACAACACAGGTAACGCTACGACAAAAATAACGCTAGGTAACGCTACGACAAAAACAATACAGATAACGCTACGACAAACAACAACACAGGTAACGCTACTACAAAAACCGCATAGGTAACGCTATGACAGAAAACAACACAGGGAACGGGACGACAAAAAACAATACAGATAACGCAATACAGGTAACGCTACGACAGAAAACAACACAGGTAACGCTACTACAAAAAACAACACAGGTAACGGTACGACAGAAAACAACACCGGTAACGCTACATCAAAAAACAACACAGGTAACGCTACGACAAAAAACAACACAGGTAACGGTACGACAGAAAACAACACAAGTAATGCTACGACAGAAAACAATACAGGTAACGCTACGACAGAAAACAACACAGGTAACGCTACGACAAAAACCGCATAGGGAACGCTATGACAGAAAACAACACAGGTAATGGTACGACAGAAAACAACACAGGTAACGATACGGCAGAAAACAATACAGGTAACGCTACGACAACAAACATTGCAGGTAACGCTACGACAAAAAAATACAAGTAACGCTACGACAGAAAACAATACAGGTAACGGTACGACAGAAAACAGCACAGGTAACGGTACGACAAAAAACAATACAGGTAACGCTTCGACAGAAAACAGCACAGGTAACGCTACGATAAAAAAAATACAGATAACGCTACGACAGAAAACAACACATGTAACGCTACGACAGAAAACAACACAGGTAACGCTACGACAAAAAACAACACAGGTAACGGTACGACAGAAAACAACACAGGTAACACTACGACAGAAAACAATACAGGTAACGGTATGACAGAAAACAATACAGGTAACGCTACTACATAAAACAACACAGGTAATGCTACGACAGAAAACAACACAGGTAACGGTACGACAGAAGACAATAAAGGTAACGCTACGACAGAAAAAAATACAGGTAACGATACCACAGAAAAAAACACAGGTAACGCTACGACAGAAAACAATACAGGTAACGGTATGACAGAAAACAATACAGGTAACGCTACTACATAAAACAACACAGGTAATGCTACGACAGAAAACAACACAGGTAACGGTACGACAGAAAACAACACAGGTAACACTACGACAGAAAACAATACAGGTAACGGTATGACAGAAAACAATACAGGTAACGCTACGACATAAAACAACACAGGTAATGCTACGACAGAAAACAACACAGGTAACGGTACGACAGAAAAAAATAAGGTAACGATACGACAGAAAACAACACAAGTAACGCTACGACAGAAAACAATACAGGTAACGGTACGACAGAAAACAGCACTGGTAACGGTACGACAAAAAACAATACAGGTAACGCTTCGACAGAAAACAGCACATGTAACGGTACGACAGAAAACAACACAGGTAACGGTACGCCAGAAGACAATACAGGTAACGCTACGACAGAAAACAATACAGGTAACGGTACGACAGAAAACAACACAGGTAACACTACGACAGAAAACAATACAGGTAACGATACGACAGAAAACAACACAAGTAACGCTACGGCAGAAAACAATACATGTAACGGTACGACAGAAAACAACACAGGTAACGGTACGACAGAAGACAATACAGGTAACGCTACGACAGAAAAAAATACAGGTAACGATACCACAGAAAACAACACAGGTAACGCTACGACAGAAAACAATACAGGTAACTGTACGACAGAAAACAACACAGGTAACGCTACGACAGAAAACAACACAGGTAACGCTACGACAGAAAACAACACAGGTAACGGTACGACAAAAACCGCATAAGTAACGCTACGACATATAACAACACAGGTTATGCTACGACAGAAAACAATACAGGTAACGGTACGACAGAAAACAATACAGGTAACGCTACGACAAAAACAATGCAGATAACGCTACGATCATAAACATTACATGTAACACTACGACAAAAAAATATACATGTGACGCTACGACAGAAAACAATACAGGTAACGCTACGACAGAAAACAGCACAGGTAATGCTACGACAAAAAACAATACAGATAACGCTACGACAGAAAACAACACATGCAACGCTACGACAGAAAACAACACAGGTAACGGTAAGACAGAAATCAAAACAGGTAACGGTACGACAGAAAACAAGACAGGTAACGATACGACAGAAAACAACACAAGTAACGCTACGACAGAAAACAACACAGGTAACGCTACGACAAAAAAACAACAATACAGGTAACGCTACGACAGAAAACAGCACAGGTAACGGTACGACAAAAAACAATACAGGTAACGCTACGACAGAAAACAGCACAGGTAACGGTACGACAAAAAACAAAACAGGTAACGCTACGACAAAAAAACAACAATACAGGTAACGCTACGACAGAAAACAGCACAGGTAACGGTACGACAAAAAACAATACAGGTAACGCTACGACAGAAAACAGCACAGGTAACGGTACGACAAAAAACAATACAGGTAACGCTACGACAAAAAAACAACAATACAGGTAACGCTACGACAGAAAACAACACAGGTAACGGTACGACAGAAAACAACACAGGTAACGCTACGACAAAAACCGCACAGGTAACGCTACGACAGAAAACAACTCAGGTAACGCTGAGACAAAAAGCAACACAGGTAACGCTACGACAGAAAACAAAACAGGTAACGGTACGACAGAAAACAGCACAGGTAACGGTACGACAAAAAACAAAACAGGTAACGCTACGAAAAAAAAACAACAATACAGGTAACGCTACGAAAGAAAACAACACAGGTAACGGTACGACAAAAACCGCATAAGTAACGCTACGACATATAACAACACAGGTTATGCTACGACAGAAAACAATACAGGTAACGGTACGACAGAAAACAACACAGGTAACGCTACGACAAAAAAACAACAATACAGGTAACGCTACGACAGAAAACAACACGGGTAACGCTACGACAGAAAACAACACAGGCAACGGTACGACAAAAAATAATACAGGTAACGCTACGACAGAAAACAACACCGGGAACGCTGAGACAAAAAGCAACACAGGTAACGCTACGACAAAAACCGCAGAGGTAACGCTCCGACAGAAAACAACACAGGTAACGCTGAGACAAAAAGCAAAACAGGGAACGCTACGACAGAAAACAACACAGGTAACGCTGAGACAGAAAGCAACACAGGTAACGCTACGACAGAAAACAAAACAGGTAACGGTACGACAGAAAACAGCACAGGTAACGGTACGACAAAAAACAAAACAGGTAACGCTACGAAAAAAAAACAACAATACAGGTAACGCTACGAAAGAAAACAACACAGGTAACGGTACGACAAAACATAATACAGGTACCGCTACGACAGAAAACAACACAGGTAACGCTGAGACAAAAAGCAACTCAGGTAACGCTACGACAGAAAACAACACAGGTAACGCTACGCCAAAAAAAACAATACAGGTAACGCTACGACAAAAAAACAACAATACAGGTAACGCTACGAAAGAAAACAACACAGGTAACGGTACGACAAAACATAATACAGGTACCGCTACGACAGAAAACAACACAGGTAACGCTACGACAAAAAACAACTCAGGTAACGCTACGACAAAAAACGCACAGGTAACGCTACGACAGAAAACAACACAGGTAACGCTGAGACAAAAAGCAACACAGGTAACGCTACGACAGAAAACAACACAGGTAACGCTACGACAGAAAACAACACAGGTAACGCTACGACAGAAAACAATACAGGTAACGCTACGACATAAAACAACACAGGTAATGCTACGACAGAAAACAACACAGGTAACGGTACGACAGAAAACAATACAGGTAACGCTACGACAGAAAAAAAATACAGGTAACGATACGACAGAAAACAACACAGGTAACGCTACGACTGAAAACAATACAGGGAACTGGACGACAGAAAACAACACAGGTAACGCTACGACAAAAACAATACAGATAACGCTACGACCATAAACATTACAGGTAACGCTACGACAAAAAAATATACAAGTGACGCTACGACAGAAAACAATACAGGTAACGCTACGACAACAAACATTACAAGTAACGCTACGACAAAAACATTACAAGTAACGCTACGACAAAAAACAATACAGGTAACGCTACGACAAAAAACAACACAGGTAACGGTACGACAGAAAACAATACAGGGAACGCTACGACAACAAACATTACAGGTAACGCTACGACAATAAAAATACAAGTAAAGCTACGACAAAAAACAATACAGGTAACGGTACGACAGAAAACAGCACAGGTAACGGTACGACAAAAAACAATACAGGCAACGCTACGACAAAAAACAACACAGGTAACGCTACGACAAAAAACAATACAGATAACGCTACGACAGAAAACAACACATGCAACGCTACGACAGAAAACAACACAGGTGACGGTACGACAGAAATCAATACAGGTAACGGTTCGACAGAAAACAATACAGGTAACGCTACGACAAAAAACAATACAGGTAACGCTACGATAGAAAACAACACAGGTAACGCTACGACAAAAACCGCATAGGTAACGCTACGACAGAAAACACCACAGGTAATGGTACGACAGAAAACAACACAAGTAATGGTACGACAGAAAACAATACAGGTAACGATACGACAGAAACCAACACAAGTAACGGTACGACAGAAAACAACACAGGTAACACTACGACAGAAAACAACACAGGTAACGCTACGACTGAAAGAAAACAATACAGGTAACGCTACGACATAAAACAACACAGGGTAACGCTACGACAGAAAACAACACAGGTAACACTACGACAGAAAACAACACAGGTAACGCTACGACTGAAAACAATACAGGTAACGGTACGACAGAAAACAATACAGGGAACGCTACGACAGAAAAAAAATACAGGTAACGATACGAAAGAAAACAACACAGGTAACGCTACGACTGAAAACAATACAGGTAACTGTACCAAAAACAAACAATACAGGTAACGCTACGACAGAAAACAGCACAGGTAATGCTACGACAAAAAACAATACAGATAACGCTACGACAGAAAACAACACATGCAACGCTACGACAGAAAACAACACAGGTGACGGTACGACAGAAATCAATACAGGTAACGGTACGACAGAAACCAATACAGGTAACGCTACGACAGAAAACAACACATGCAACGCTACGACAGAAAACAACACAGGTAATGGTACGACAGAAAACAGCACAAGTAACGGTACGACAGAAAACAATACAGGGAACGCTACGACAACAAACATTACAGGTAACGCTACGACAAAAAAAATACAAGTAACGCTACGACAAAAAACAATACAGGTAACGCTACGACAAACAACAACACAGGTAACGGTACGACAAAAAACAACACAGGTAACGCTACGACAAAAACCGCATAGGTAACGCTACGACAGAAAACACCACAGGTAATGGTACGACAGAAAACAACACAAGAAACGGTACGACAGAAAACAACACAGGTAACACTACGACAGAAAACAACACAGGTAACGCTACGACATAAAACAACACAGGGTAACGCTACGACAGAAAACAACACAGGTAACGATACGACAGAAAACAACACAGGAAACGCTACGACTGAAAACAATACAGGTAACTGTACCAAAAACAAACAATACAGGTAACGCTACGACAGAAAACAACACATGCAACGCTACGACAGAAAACAACCCAGGTAACGGTACGACAGAAATCAATACAGGTAACGGTTCGACAGAAAACAATACAGGTAACGCTACGACAGAAAAAAATACAGGTAACGATACTACAGAAAACAACACAGGTAACGCTACGACTGAAAGAAAACAATACAGGTAACGCTACGACAGAAAACAACACATGCAACGCTACGACAGAAAACAACACAGGTGACGGTACGACAGAAATCAATACAGGTAACGGTTCGACAGAAAACAATACAGGTAACGCTACGACAAAAAACATTACAGGTAACGCTACGACAATAAAAATACAAGTAACGCTATAACGGTACGACAGAAAACAATACAGGTAACGATACGACAGAAAACAACACAAGTAACGGTGGTACGACAAAAAACAATACAGGTAACGCTACGATAGAAAACAACACAGGTAACGCTACGACAAAAACCGCATAGGTAACGCTACGACAGAAAACACCACAGGTAATGGTACGACAGAAAACAACACAAGTAATGGTACGACAGAAAACAATACAGGTAACGATACGAGAGAAAACAACACAAGTAACGCTACGACAGAAAACAAGACAGGTAACGCTACGACAGAAAAAAAATACAGGTAACGATACGAAAGAAAACAACACAGGTAACGCTACGACTGAAAACAATACAGGGAACTGGACGACAGAAAACAACACAGGTAACGCTACGACTGAAAGAAAACAATACAGGTAACGCTACGACATAAAACAACACAGGTAACGCTACGACAGAAAACAATACAGGTAACGCTACGACAACAAACATTACAGGTAACGCTACGACAATAAAAATACAAGTAACGCTACGACAAAAAACAATACAGGTAACGGTACGACAGAAAACAGCACAGGTAACGGTACGACAAAAAACAATACAGGTAACGCTACGACAGAAAACAACACAGGTAACGCTACGACAAAAACCGCATAGGTAAAGCTACGATAGAAAACAACACAGGTAATGGTACGACAGAAAACAACACAAGTAACGGTACGACAGAAAACAATACAGGTAACGCTACGACAAAAAACAATACAGATAACGCTACGACAAAAAACAACACAGGTAACGCTACGACAAAAAACAATACAGATAACGCTATGACAGAAAACAACACATGTAACGCTACGTCAGAAAACAACACAGGTAACGCTACGACAAAAAACAGCACATGTAACGCTACGACAAAAAACAATACAGGTAACGGTACGACAAAAAACATTACAGGTAACGCTACGACAAAAAAAAATACAAGTAACGAACGATACGACAGACAACAATACAGGTTACACTATGACACAATGCATCAACGAAGATGACACAACCATTGATAATATGAGTGTAACACTAATAAAGCAAATACGTGACATATATGTGTTTTAAAAGCAAGCAACCGTTGAAGAACTCATACAGTATTTTTGTTATATGTTTTTGATGTTGCTGCCTGATTTTATGGATGACAGAGGATCTGTTATGTTCCCTGACCTGTATATCTAACACCACTGGTGAGGTGGCCACCTTCAAGGACATTCCGATGGATAACGGCACACCCTGCAAATACGACCCACCTTACGGGATCTGTATGGATGGAAAATGTGTGGTAGGTCACAATGTGAGAGTGAAATGTCACAAAGTGTGTGGTAAACTATAAAGTGTGTGTGATACGTCACAAAGTGTGCATGATAGGTCATAAAGTGTGAATGAAAGGTGTTCCTGACACGTTGCAAAGTATGTGTGGTAGGTCACAAAATGCGTGTAATATGTTCCAAAGTGTGTGCGAGTCCAATCACAGCAGACCGGTATATAATAAAAAATAAAATAGCATTTGTCCTTTTATATCGATTTGCCAAAATATTGATAAAAAAATTAGGAACTACTTGAATTTACTCTTGTGGATTTTACTGATTTGACTTCGTCCTTATCCCAACCAAGAGTTAATGATTTAGAAACCAGATTCAACTTATGACTACTATTTAAAGTAGCGAATTGTTTTGCGCCACAAAGAAGATATGTGGTAAAAATGTCCGGCAAACTGCTGTTTACCTTCTCGAACGATTTTTCTGAAACTTGTTACATATCATCAGTACTTTAGGCTGTTATTAATGCGCTTTCAGTTTAAGTTTGATATTGATGATTCTATTAAGAGTTTCGTCTTTTTTAGCTCACCTGGTCCGAATGACCAAGTTGAGCTTATGCCGTACTGTGGCGTCCGTCGTCCGTCCGTCGTCCGTACGTCAACAATTTCTTAAAACGACTTCTTCTTCTTAACCACTGATTGGAATTTTACTGTAAGCATCCCTAGGTGGTGGGGATTCAAAATTATACAAATGGTGGGGCTAACCCCTAGGGGCTGATGGGTGGGGCCAAAAGTGGTCAATTTTGGAATATTGCTATAAACGACTTCTTCTGTAGAACTATGCGATAGATATTTATCATATTTGTCTGGAAGCATCACTAGGTAGTGGGGATTCGAAATTGTACAATTGGTGGGGGCTGAAGGGCGGACCGAAAAGGGTTATTTGGCTATATTGCTTTAAGCGACTTCTTTTCTGGAACTAAGAGATTGACATTAACCATATTTGACTGGAAGCATACCTAGGTAGTGGGGATTCAAAATTGATACAAATGGTGGGGCTGACCCCCAGGGGACTGAGGAGTGGGGCCAAAAGGGGGCTATATGGCTATATTGCTATAAACAATTTCTTCTGTAGAACTTTGCACTGGATATAAATCATATTTGGTCGGAGGCTTTTATGGGAGGTGGGGATTCAAAATTGTACAATCTAATATAATACAGATATGCTACAAGGTTTGGCCCTAGTGCCATTCCTTTGGATCTTATTAGGATAATATTATGCCATGATTGCTTAGATATCCAGGTAAGCGATACAGGCCCTCTGTGCCTCTTGTTCTTATGCCTGTGTATGCATTTGGTCTGACGAAACGCTGTCTAATTTCTGAACCATAATTCATGAAACCGAAGGCAGTTGTGCTTCTATAATCTATTTTTTATTTTGACCATATTGTTGAGACTTTGGTCCCTTTTTTTAATATCCGTTTGTTGTATTTTGTTACCGGTTCTATTTCCATTGCTGTTATACCCTTAATGTTTCAATGTTAGCCTATGATTAACATGTGTAGTTTTCCAAGCTGTATTCATGAGTCACTGTGATGAGACCTATTAGGTCGAAACAGCTATATGGTACAGTGTAATTCATATTTGGTTTACTGTATCTATTTCCAAACTTTATAGGTGCAATTTGTCTTATGTTCATCTTTTCAAGATACAGGTTGGTAGACTATAGGCTCCGCTGCTCGATTTGTTAGTCCCCGTGGTTTCCCGTAACATGGATGGCCTCAATTTCGAGTAGTGACAGGGATAATAGCACACCCACTTTACTCAATATAAATTTGGAATTGACAAGCACTCCTTTTTAACTTTGAAATTTAATTAATTCAGTGGTTTCCTTAACCTCCCTTTTTGTTTCAAAGGTAGTTGTGATCAATTTGGAATTCTGCCTTCTTTGCCTCTTGTACCATAATAAGTCCTAGAAGGACCAAAAAAGCTGTAGGAAGCAGTGCTATTTATTTTTGGTATAACGTATCAAAACCAAAGTTTTTAGGTGCAATCATATGTGTTTGTCTGACGTAAAAATTAAACGTCTAGTTTTCCATGCTGTTCTATTCATGAATCATAGTAGTTTTTTGGAATCGTCCATTTGTAAAGACGCCTCTACCGCTAGACTTATCAAGTTGATGGTAAAGGATTATATATCAATCACATACCATCCATATAGGGTTCTCTGTCGGATGTGATTTATGGCGAACAGGTACGTCTGCTATTGATTCCAGCTCCGTGTTAGAGTGTTGCTAAACTTTGCAGTGAGTGCACAAAATAAGGACAATTGCATATACGGTTCCAAGCGGAATCTAATGTAATTACATTAAGTAAAAATATTGAGATACTGCCACATGTCATCTGATATCTATCTATATTTATATTTTGATGTCATTTCCTATATGATCTGAACGTGAAATGCAAAAAGTTCATAATAATTTGATACAAAATTGTTAGCAACAGAAAGTAATCAATCATTCATATTCATATAACATATTCTGGGAAATAATAAAATTAGCGTTTTATGTATCAATTTAATACAACAGTTTTAATAGAGATATCATTCTTGGTTTGCCAGGCAGTCGGATGTGATGGCGTCATAAACTCTACTGTGTCTGAGGATGCCTGTGGTGTGTGTGGCGGCAATGGTTCTGAATGTAAAACGGTCAAAGGTCATTTCCGCCGGAAGTTGGCCTACGCAGGACGTACGTATCTGCACATTTACTTGTAGTTTATCAGAAAGAATTGTATGGGAAGTTAATTTATTAGTCTGTTTTTTTATTATAAATATATAAAAAAAATCAGCAGCAATTCCGTATGTCTGCTGGAACCGTTTCCCTGTATTGACTCCAGTTGATTGCAATGATTATTAGATTTTCTGTGTGCACATTTCACTTGTATAAAACATCTCAAAGTTTTAGACTTGAGGAAATCTCAAGAGTTGAGATGTTTTATACAAGTGGGGCCTGTAACTTAAGGTTGTGACATTGTTTCCTTCGATCTTATTTGTTGTTATTTTTTTATGCAGCGTTAATAAGTAACATTTTCAATTTCAATTAATCCTTTTTCTGTAACATAACGCAAACGATTTCATCCTGTGACGTCAATAAATTATTGTTTTTCTATGATATTAATCAGTATAAATGTTCCATGTTACGTCAGCTAGTTACATATTTCTGTGATGTTCGGAATATCCTTGTATGCTGTGACGTACTTTAGTAACATTGTTTCCTATGGCGTTAATAAGTAACATTGTTTAGTTACGTATTTTCCTGTTATATTTATGTAGCAACGCTGTTTCTCCTGATGTTAATACGATGCATTGTTTCCTGTGATGATAATTTGTAACGTTGTTACTTGTTAGTTTAATAAGTTAATATGTCAAACAGTTTTCTAAAATAAAAATAAAATATTGATTATATTTGTGGATAATATCTTACCAGCGATAAAAGTGAAGTACTCCAGCAAACCTTCAATATCAGTGTTTCGTTTGGGTAACAGATTTTGCTCCATCGTGTTTGGAACCTAGTATAATATTAATGCAAGAATGTCAATCCAAAATATTGTTCTCTGCTCAAAACAATTGTTTACATAACTACATGTATTTTAATGATAGAATCAGCAATACCAAGATTCAGACCGATGTCACTGAATTTTAAAACACTTTGTTGAATGACTTCCAGGAAATGACGTGTACGAGCAGGTTCTTGTCCTCCCGAAGGGATCTCGCGGGATTAACGTGACCGAATCGAAGCGGTCAGCGCATTTTCTCGGTAAGATTTGATAACATCACCAATGAAACTCTTAAATGTTTTGCTTAATAATGATTCTGGATTGACAATGCAAATTTATAAACATCAGTATTGATTGATATGAATATACGAGAAAAGAAAGATAAATTTGATAAAATGATTATAGTATTTATCGTTTGATAATCAAACCAGTTTTGTCTTTCAGAGGCTTCCATAAAAACACAATATCAACATTGCTATATATCAATGGGTTAGCAACTTTAGATGTAATTCACAAACTTCCGGTTTTATTCCCTTTTCTCTCTTTTTTTTTTAATTTACCTTACATATAGGTAAATTTTCAAGCTCAGCTAAATTTTAATCCTGCGTCAGCTCTGCAATGAATATACATTGAATAATAATAATAATAATAATAATAAAAAACAGCAAAAAAGAAAAAAATATTGAATTCATCCTAAACCACGAACATTTTTACATACGTTATAAAAATCGTAATAAGCGGAATCATTGTACACACGTTCTAGAAATCTAGAAATGGTGAATTTTCTAGATGCGGAATTTTCTTTACCAATCAGTAGTCTCCAAATTCATTATTGCAGCTATAGCTATGCAGATGTGTCTTCTGTTAGATTTTTTTCTGCCAATCAAATTTCTGGAACTTTTTACTGCTGTTATAGCTATATAGTTCAATCATGTAATTACTATTGCCCCACAGGGCTATCCAAATCAACGACAATCTGTTAAAATCCATCCCATGATCCCATGTTAACGGCTTGTTTAATATGGATCGTTATATTTGCACAGCCCTGAAGGATCCGTATTACGGATCGTACCGGTTGAATGGATTTGGAAAGCCAGGAACATCCAAAAAGTTTGTCGCTAATGGCGCATGGTTCATATATAAGAATAATTGGAACATGGAAACGTTGGAAACTATGGGCCCACTGCGGAGCGAACTTAAATTGATGGTGAGTTCATACTTACTGCTTTAAGGGTCACTGTCCTGCTTCAGCCAAAATATTAGATAACTCTATTGTTGTTTGTTTCATACATTTACACACAGTAACCACCCCTTAATTGGTTTTTTGGATGTATATGTACAGTGAGACTGGACAGGGACTACCAAAATGAAGTAGATTAGTTGGTTTGAGTGACCATATACAGATCGGAGATCTATAGGGCACATATCCCGGTCTGGTCCGATTAACAGAACACTGTTGTTGAGCATCATGTCATGTTCTATTCTTTTTCATTATTTTGGATATTTTTTGTGTGTATCATTTTAAATATTCATATGTGTGGTTTCCTAAAGGGGTCTAACATTAAATAACAACTTTCGCTGTATGAATATCATCCGGGCCGACCAGAATGATTAAGAGGAGTTGTTTCACACTTTGTGTAAAAAAAAAAAAAAGTTTTATCAATATGTGAATATATATCCGGATTGACAGGTTCATCCACAAAATGCAAACGAGGAAGCTAACTATGATTATTCCTATACGGTAACGAAAGACGATTTCACTTATGAAAAGAACATCGTGGAATGGAAATATGAGGGCTGGACTGATTGCAGTGTAACTTGCGGTACAGGTAATTGATTCGTTTATTTATGTATATATTTAAAAATCAAGTCCAGTAATTAAATCAATTTTGAATTGTCGGCACAGATGTGTACATTGAAAACGGTACCGATGTGCTTTGTTATATATCCTTGTATGGAAAAGAAAAAATTGTGAGAGTATATACACACTGAATACACATGGAAGGGCGTTTATTGTTGCATCATACATTTGCAGTTTTACGCTGAACAGAGAATGGTGATGCTTTGAAGTTGTTGTATATCGAGTACATATGAGGATTGTGGTTTTTTTTTGCAGGTGTACAGAGTTTAGTGTACGGATGTTACATTCTAGAGAATGGAACCAAGGTTGACAATGAAATGTGCAAATATTTAGAGGATAAAGAAAATGAGCCGATAAAATGCGAAAGGCTGCAATGCAGTGCGTTCACGTGAGTTTGATACCATAAACCATTGTGTTGTGAAATACCAAATATTGTTGCAGTATCGATACATGTTAAATTCGACCTTAAATGTTATGGCGCCCCTATTGCCTTGCAATATACTGTACAACCAACTTACGAGTAACGTTACATGTATGAATTAAACGCAGATAGTGTCATATAAATTCCAAGTTCTGGAATAAATGGGAAAGGGCACAAATGCTGGTTCTGAAAGAAGGAATTAGATTTAGTGAGTGCCGATATGCAATTGTTAATTCAGTATTCATGCTTTTTAATCTGATATTATCTTTATGTTTGTTGAATGATAGAGCAAGGGGATTTATCGACTGTTCTGTGACGAATTTATTGGTTCAGTGTTAGGTAATACTTGACCATGTCAGAAGATTGGAGTGACTGTTATGTGAATTATTGTCTTGTTCAATGAGGGTCTGCCTGTCCCCCCAGGGGGCTTAGTTAGGGGCTAAAAAGGGGAGGGGGGAATAGGGAAAAAATCTTCTTCTCCAGTTCTAGAAATGCTAGAATCAAATACTACTCATAACTGTAAAGGCCTTTGGGTGGTTTATAAATTTTTTGATTTTCATGTCTCTCAGGGCCCCCGTGTGCCCCGAGGAGGGAGTGAAATTTATATATGAAATAGACATAATAGGCCATATCTTCCAATGTTTTGAACGGAATTTGCTAATATTTAACAGAAATACTTGTTAGGAAAGGAAGGTCTGCTGGTATAATTTTTGTGACCCTGACCAACTAGGGGACTGAGATTAGGGTGAAAAAGGAGGCGAATTTCAAAAATCTTCTTCTGCAGTTCCAGAAATGCTAGTATCAAATACTACTCATAGTTGTAAAGGCCTTCGAGTGGTTTATATACTTTGTGATTTTCATGTGCCCCATGTCACTCGTTTGCCTTAGAGAAGGGGGTAAAGTTTGGTATTGTTTATATAGACAATTCGACAAATGAACAGCCATCACATACTTTTTATCTCCAACCCAACTAATGTGCTAGTAATAGTAACAACCTTAATTCTTTATGAATTATAAAGTCTCCATAGTAACGCTTCCAAGTTCTTACCCAACATGTCTGAAGTGGTTACAGAGCAAATGTAAATATTGTGCAATGATTGGTTAAATAACCAGGTGAGCGATACAGGCCCCCTTGGCCTCTTGTTCAGTTTTGGGTGGTGCTAGAAAATGTCTGTGGACTAGTGTGACTGTTCTGTAACCTTTTGTCTTGTTCTGTTTTAGGCAGTGCTAGACAATGTCTGAGGAGTAGAGTGACTGTTCTGTGACTTATGGTCGTGTTCAGTTTTAGGTAGTGCTATACAATGTCTGTGGAGTAGAGTGACTGTTTTGTGACTTATTGTCTTGTTCTGTTTTAGGTAGTGCTAGACAATGTCTGTGGAGGAGAGTGACTGTTCTGTGACTTATGGTCGTGTTCTGTTTTAGGTAGTGCTAGACAATGTCTGTGGAGTAGAGTGATTGTTCTGTGACTTATGGTCGTGTTCTGTTTTAGGTAGTGCTAGACAATGTCTGAGGAGTAGAGTGAATGTTCTGTGACTTACGGTCTTGGCCAGTTTTAGGTAGTGCTATACAATGTCTGTGGAGTAGAGTAACTGTTCTGTGACTTATTGTCTTGGCCAGTTTTAGGTAGTGCTAGACAATGTCTGTGGAGGAGAGTGACTGTTCTGTGACTTACTGTCTTGTTCAGTTTTAGGTATTGCTATACAATGTCTGGGGAGTAGAGTGAATGTTCTGTGACTTATTGTCTTGTTCTGTTCTAGGTAGTGCTAGACACTGTCTGTGGAGTAGAGTGACTGTTCTGTGACTTATTGTCTTGTTCTGTTTTAGGTAGTGCTAGACAATGTCTGTGGAGTAAAGTGACTGTTTTGTGACTTACTGTCTTGGCCAGTTTTAGGTAGTGCTATACAATGTCTGTGGAGTAGAGTAACTGTTCTGTGACTTATTGTCTTGTTCTGTTTTAGGTAGTGCTAGACAATGTCTGTGGAGTAAAGTGACTGTTCTGTGACTTACTGTCTTGGCCAGTTTTAGGTAGTGCTAGACAATGTCTGTGGAGGAGAGTGACTGGTCTGTGACTTATTGTCTTGTTCTGTTTTAGGTAGTGCTAGACAATGTCTGTGGAGGAGAGTGACTGTTCTGTGACATATTGTCTTGTTCTGTTTTAGGTAGTGCTAGACAATGTCTGTGGAGGAGAGTGACTGTTCTGTGATTCATTGTCTTGTTCAGTTTTAGGTAGTGCTAGCCGATGTCTGTGGAGTAGAGTGACTGTTTTGTGATTTATTGTCTTGTTTTGTTTTAGGTAGTGCTAGACAATGTCTGTGGAGGAGAGTGACTGTTCTGTGATTCATGGTCTTGTTCAGTTTTAGGTAGTGCTAGACATTGTCTGTTGTGTAGAGTGATTGTTCTGTTACTTATTGTCTTGTTTAGTTTTAGGTAGTGCTAGAAAATGTCTGTTGTGTAGAGTGATTGTTCTGTTACTTATTGTCTTGTTCAGTTTTAGGTAGTGCTAGACATTGTCTGTTGTGATTGTCTCGTTCTGTTTTAGGTAGTGCTAGACGATGTCTGTGGAGTAGAGTGACTGTTTTGTGATTTATTGACTTGTTCTGTTTTAGGTAGTGCTAGACAATGTCTGTGGAGGAGAGGGACTGTTCTGTGACATATTGTCTTGTTCTGTTTGAGGTAGTGCTAGACAATGTCTGTGGAGGAGAGGGACTGTTCTGTGATTCATTGTCTTGTTCTGTTTTAGGTAGTGCTAGCCGAAGTCTGTGGAGTAGAGTGACTGTTTTGTGATTTGTTGTCTTGTTCTGTTTTAGGTAGTGCTTGACAATGTCTGTGGAGGAGAGTGACTGTTCTGTGATTCATTGTCTTGTTCAGTTTTAGGGAGTGCTAGCCGATGTCTGTGGAGTAGAGGGACTGTTTTGTGATTTATTGTCTTGTTTTGTTTTAGGTTGTGCTAGACAATGTCTGTGGAGTAGAGTGGCTGTTCTGTGACGTATTGTCTTGTTCAGTTTTAGGTATTGCTAGACAATGTCTGTGGAGTAGAGTGATAGTTCTGTTACTTATTGTATTGTTCAGTTTTAGGTAGTGCTAGACAATATCTGTGGAGGAGAGTGACTGTTATGTGACTTACTGTTTCGTTCTGTTTTAGGTAGTGCTAGACAATGTCTGTGGAGTAAAGTGACTGTTCTGTGACTTACTGTCTTGTATAGTTTTAGGGAGTGCTAGACAATGTCTGTGGAGTAGACTAGACAATATCTGTGGAGGAGAGTGACTGTTCTGTGATTCATTGTCTTGTTCAGTTTTAGGGAGTGCTAGACAATGTCTGTGGAGTAGACTAGACAATATCTGTGGAGGAGAGTGACTGTTATGTGACTTACTGTTTCGTTCTGTTTTAGGTAGTGCTAGACAATGTATGTGGAGTAGAGTGACTGTTCTGTGACCTAATGTCTTGTTCAGTTTTAGGTAGTGCTAAACAATGTCTGGGGTGTAGAGTGACTGTTCTGTGACTTATTGTCTCGTTCTGTTTTAGGTAGGGCTAGACAATGTCTGTGGAGGAGAGTGACTGTTCTGTGATTCATGGTCTTGTTCAGTTTTAGGTAGTGCTAGACATTGTCTGTTGTGATTGTCTCGTTCTGTTTTAGGTAGTGCTAGACAATGTCTGTGGAGGAGAGGGACTGTTCTGTGATTCATTGTCTTGTTCTGTTTTAGGTAGTGCTAGGCAATGTCTGTGGAGTAGAGTGACTGTTATGTGATTTATTGTCTCGTTCTGTTTTAGGTAGTGCTAGACGATGTCTGTGGAGTAGAGTGACTGTTCTGTGACGTATTGTCTTGTTCAGTTTTAGGTATTGCTAGACAATGTCTGGGGAGTAGAGTGACTGCTCTGTGACTTATGGTCGTGTTCTGTTTTAGGTTGTGCTAGACAATGTGTGTGGAGTAGAGTGACTGTTCTGTGACTTATTGTCTCGTTCTGTGACTTACGGTCTTGGCCAGTTTTAGGTAGTGCTATACAATGTCTGTGTTTAGTGACTGTTCTGTGATTTACTGTCTTGTTCAGTTTTAGGTAGTGCTAAACAATGTCTGGGGGGTAGAGTTACTGTTCTGTGACTTATGGTCGTGTTCAGTTTTAGGTAGTGCTATGCAATGTCTGTTGAGTAGAGTGACTGTTATGTGACTTATTGTCTCAGTGACTGTTTTGTGATTTGTTGTCTTGTTCTGTTTTAGGTAGTGCTTGACAATGTCTGTGGAGGAGAGTGACTGTTCTGTGACATATTGTCTTGTTCTGTTTGAGGTAGTGCTAGACAATGTCTGTGGAGGAGAGGGACTGTTCTGTGATTCATTGTCTTGTTCCGTTTTAGGTAGTGCTAGCCGATGTCTGTGGAGTAGAGGGACTGTTTTGTGATTTATTGTCTTGTTTTGTTTTAGGTAGTGCTAGACAATGTCTGTGGAGGAGAGGGACTGTTCTGTGACATATTGTCTTGTTCTGTTTGAGGTAGTGCTAGACAATGTCTGTGGAGAAGGGTGACTGTTCTGTGACCTATTGTCTTGTTCAGTTTTAGGTAGTGCTAGACATTGTCTGTTGTGATTGTCTCGTTCTGTTTTAGGTAGTGCTAGACAATGTATGTGGAGTAGAGTGACTGTTCTGTGACCTAATGTCTTGTTCAGTTTTAGGTAGTGCTAGACAATATCTGTGGAGGAGAGTGACTGTTCTGTGATTCATTGTCTTGTTCAGTTTTAGGGAGTGCTAGACAATGTCTGTGGAGGAGAGTGACTGTTCTGTGACATATTGTCTTGTTCTGTTTGAGGTAGTGCTAGACAATGTCTGTGGAGTAGAGTGATTGTTCTGTGACTTATTGTCTTGCCCAGTTTTAGGTAGTGCTAGACAATGTCTGGGGAGTAGGGTGACTGTTCTGTGACTTATGGTCGTGTTCAGTTTTAGGTAGTGCTAGACAATGTCTAGGGAGTAGAGTGACTGTTCTGTGACTTTCTGTCTTGTTCAGTTTTAGGTAGTGCTAAACAATGTCTGGGGGGTAGAGTGACTGTTATGTGACTTATTGTCTCGTTCGTTTTAGGTAGTGCTATACAATGTCAGGGGAGTAGAGTGACTGTTCTGTGACTTACTGTCTTGTATAGTTTTAGGGAGTGCTAGACAATGTCTGTGGAGTAGACTAGACAATATCTGTGGAGGAGAGTGACTGTTATGTGACTTACTGTTTCGTTCTGTTTTAGGTAGTGCTAGACAATGTATGTGGAGTAGAGTGACTGTTCTGTGACCTAATGTCTTGTTCAGTTTTAGGTAGTGCTAGACATTGTCTGTTGTGTAGAGTGATTGTTCTGTGACTTAGTTGACTTATTGTCTCGTTCTGTTTTAGGTAGGGCTAGACAATGTCTGTGGAGGAGAGTGACTGTTCTGTGGTTCATTGTCTTGTTCAGTTTTAGGTAGTGCTAAACAATGTCTTGGGGGTAGAGTGACTGTTCTGTGACTTTTGGTCGTGTTCAGTTTTAGGTAGTGCTATACAATGTCTGTTGAGTAGAGTGACTGTTATGTGACTTATTGTCTCGTTCGTTTTAGGTAGTGCTATACAATGTCAGTGGAGTAGAGTGACTGTTCTGTGACTTACTGTCTTTTTCAGTTTTAGGTAGTGCTAGACAATGTCTGTGGAGTAAATTGAATGTTCTGCGACCTATTGTCTTGTTCTGTTTTAGGAAGTGCTAGACAATGTCTGTGGAGTAGAGTGACTGTTCTGTGACCTATTGTCTTGTTCAGTTTTAGGTAGTGCTATACAATGTCTGTGGAGTAGAGTGACTGTTCTGTGACTTATGGTCGTGTCCAGTTTTAGGTAGTACTAGACAATGTCCGTGGAGTAGAGTGACTGTTCTGTGCCTTATGGTCGTGTTCAGTTTTAGGTAGTGCTATACAATGTCTGTGGAGTATCGTGACTGTTATGTGATTTATTGTCTCGTTCTGTTTTAGGTAGTGCTTTACAATGTCAGTGGAGTAGAGTGACTGTTCTGTGACTTATGGTCGTGTCCAGTTTTAGGTAGTACTAGACAATGTCCGTGGAGTAGAGTGACTGTTCTGTGACTTACTGTCTAGTTCTGTTTTAGGTAGTGCTAGACAATGTATGTTGTGTAGAGTGATTGTTCTGTTATCTGTGGAGTAGAGTGACTTTTCTGTGACTTATTGTCTTGACCAGTTTTAGGTGGTGCTAGACAATGTCTGTAGAGTGGAATGACTGTGCTGTTACTTATTGTCTTGTTCCGTTTTTGGTAGTGCTAGACAATGTCTGTAGAGTAGAGTGACTTTTCTGTGACTTATTGTCTTGTTCTGTTTTTGGAAGTGCTAGACAATGTCTGTAGAGTAGAGTGACTTTTCTGTGACTTATTGTCTTGACCAGTTCTAGGTAGTGCTAGACAATGTATGTTGTGTAGAGTGATTGTTCTGTTACTTATTGTCTTGTTCAGTTTTTGGTAGTGCTAGACAATGTCTGTGGAGTAGAGTGATAATTCTGTTACTTATTGTATTGTTCAGTTATAGGTAGTGCTAGACAATGTCTGTTGTGTAGAGTGATTGTTCTGTTACTTATTGTCTTGTTTAGTTTTAGGTAGTGCTAGAAAATGTCTGTTGTGTAGAGTGATTGTTCTGTGACCTATTGTCTTGGCCAGGTTTAGGTAGTGCTAGACAATGTCTGTGGAGTAAAGTGACTGTTCTGTGACTTATTGTCTTGACCAGTTTTAGGTAGTGCTAGTCAATGTCTGTGGAGGAGAGTGACTGTTCTGTAACTTATTATCTTGTTCAGTTTTAGGTAGTGCTAGACATTGTCTGTTGTGTAGAGTGATTGTTCTGTTACTTATTGTCTTGTTTAGTTTTAGGTAGTGCTAGAAAATGTCTGTTGTGTAGAGTGATTGTTCTGTGACCTATTGTCTTGGCCAGGTTTAGGTAGTGCTAGACAATGTCTGTGGAGTAAAGTGACTGTTCTGTGACTTATTGTCTTGACCAGTTTTAGGTAGTGCTAGTCAATGTCTGTGGAGTAGAGTGACTGTTCTGTGACTTATTGTCTTGACCAGTTTTAGGTAGTGCTAGTCAATGTCTGTGGAGTAGAGTGACTGTTCTGTTACTTTTTGTCTTGTTCTGTTTTAGGTAGTGCTAGACAATGTCTGGGGAGTAGAGTGACTGTTCTGTTACTTATTGTCTTGTTCTGTTTTAGGTAGTACTAGACAATGTCTGTGGAGTAGAGTGACTGTTCTGTGATTTACTGTCTCGTTCAGTTTTAGGGAGGGCTAGACAATGTCTGTGGAGTAGAGTGATTGTTCTGTGACTTATTGTCTTGGCGAGTTTTGGGTAGTGCTAGACAATGTCTGTAGAGTAGAGTGACTGTTCTGTTACTGATTGTCTTGTTCAGTTTTAGGTAGTGCTAGACAATGTCTGTTGTGTAGAGTGATTGTTCTGTGACTTAGTGTCTTGTTCAGTTTTAGGTAGTGCTAGACACTGTCTGTTGTGTAGAGTGATTGTTCTGTTACTTATTGTCTTGTTTAGTTTTAGGTAGTGCTAGAAAATGTCTGTTGTGTAGAGTGATTGTTCTGTTACTTATTGTCTCGTTCAGTTTTAGGTAGTGCTAGACAATGTTTGTGGAGTAGAGTGATTGTTCTGTGAATTATTGTCTTGTTCTGTTTTAGGTACTGCTAGACAATGTCTGTGGAGTAGAGTGACTGTTCTGTGACTTACTGCCTTGTTCAGTTTTAGGTAGTGCTATACAATGTCTGTGTTTAGTGACTGTTCTGTGATTTACTGTCTTGTTCAGTTTTAGGTAGTGCTAGACAATGTCTGTGGAGAAGAGTGACTGTTCTGTGACTTACTGTCTCGTTCAGTTTTAGGTAGTGCTACACAATGTCTGTGGAGTAGAGTGACTGCTCTGTGATTTACTGTCTCGTTCAGTTTTAGGGAGTGCTAGACAATGTCTGTGTAGTAGAGGAACTGTTCTGTGACCTATTGTCTTGTATAGTTTTAGGTAGTGCTAGACAATGTCTGTTGTGTAGAGGGATTGTTCTGTGACCTATTGTCTTGGCCAGATTTAGGTAGTGCTAGACGATGTCTGTGGAGTAGAGTGACTGTTCTGTTACTTATTGTCTTGTTCAGTTTTCGGTAGTGCTATACAATGTCTGTGGAGTAGAGTGACTGTTTTGTGATTGACTGTCTCGTTCAGTTTTTGGTAGTGCTAGACAATGTCTGTGGAGTAGAGTGACTGTTCTGTGACTTACTGCCTCGTTCAGTTTTAGGGAGTGCTAGACAATGTCTGTGGAGAAGAGTGACTGTTCTGTGACTTACTGTCTCGTTCCGTTTTAGGTAGTGCTATTCAATGTCTGTTGAGTAGAGTGACTGTTCTGTGACTTACTGCCTTGTTCAGTTTTAGGTAGTGCTATACAATGTCTGTGGAGTAGAGTGACTGTTCTGTGACTTTCTGTCTTGTTCAGTTTTAGGTAGTGCTAGACAATGTCTGTGGAGAAGGGGGATTGTTCTGTGACTTATTGTCTTGGCGAGTTTCAGGTAGTGCTAGACAATGTCTGTAGAGTAGAGTGACTGTTATGTTACTTATTGTCTTGTTCAGTTTTAGGTAGTGCTAGACAATGTCTGTGGAGAAGGGGGATTGTTCTGTGACTTATTGTCTTGGCGAGTTTCAGGTAGTGCTAGACAATGTCTGTAGAGAAGAGAGACTGTTCTGTTACTTATTGTCTTGTTCAGTTTTAGGTGGTGCTAGACATTGTCTGTTGTGTAGAGTGATTGTTCTGTTACTTATTGTCTTGTTCAGTTTTATGTAGTGCTAGACAATGTCTGTGGAGTAGAGTGATAGTTCTGTTACTTATTGTATTGTTCAGTTTTAGGTAGTGCTAGACATTGTCTGTTGTGTAGAGTGATTGTTCTGTGACCTATCGTCTTGGCCAGTTTTAGGTAGTGCTAGACAATGTCTGTGGAGTAGAGTGACTGTTCTGTGACTTACTGTCTCGTTCAGTTTAAGGTATTGCTATACAATGTCTGTCGAGTAGAGTGACTGTTCTGTGACTTATTGTCTTGTTCAGTTTTAGGTAGTGCTAGACAATGTCTGTGGAGTAGAGTGACTGTTCTGTGACTTATTGTCTTGTTCAGTTTTAGGTAGTGCTAGACAATGTCTGTGGAGTAGAGTGACTGTTCTGTGACTTATTGTCTTGTTCAGTTTTAGGTAGTGCTAGACAATGTCTGTGGAGTAGAGTGACTGTTCTGTGACTTATTGTCTTGTTCAGTTTTAGGTAGTGCTAGACAATGTCTGTGGAGTAGAGTGACTGTTCTGTGACTTATTGTCTTGTTCAGTTTTAGGTAGTGCTAGACAATGTCTGTGGAGTAGAGTGACTGTTCTGTGACTTATTGTCTTGTTCAGTTTTAGGTAGTGCTAGACAATGTCTGTGGAGTAGAGTGACTGTTCTGTGACTTATTGTCTTGTTCAGTTTTAGGTAGTGCTAGACAATGTCTGTGGAGTAGAGTGACTGTTCTGTGACTTATTGTCTTGTTCAGTTTTAGGTAGTGCTAGACAATGTCTGTGGAGTAGAGTGACTGTTCTGTGACTTATTGTCTCGTTCAGTTTTAGGTAGTGCTAGACAATGTCTGTGGAGTAGAGTGACTGTTCTGTGACTTATTGTCTTGTTCAGTTTTAGGTAGTGCTAGACAATGTCTGTGGAGTAGAGTGACTGTTCTGTGACTTATTGTCTTGTTCAGTTTTAGGTAGTGCTAGACAATGTCTGTGGAGTAGAGTGACTGTTCTGTGACTTATTGTCTTGTTCAGTTTTAGGTAGTGCTAGACAATGTCTGTGGAGTAGAGTGACTGTTCTGTGACTTATTGTCTTGTTCAGTTTTAGGTAGTGCTAGACAATGTCTGTGGAGTAGAGTGACTGTTCTGTGACTTATTGTCTTGTTCAGTTTTAGGTAGTGCTAGACAATGTCTGTGGAGTAGAGTGACTGTTCTGTGACTTATTGTCTTGTTCAGTTTTAGGTAGTGCTAGACAATGTCTGTGGAGTAGAGTGACTGTTCTGTGACTTATTGTCTTGTTCAGTTTTAGGTAGTGCTAGACAATGTCTGTGGAGTAGAGTGACTGTTCTGTGACTTATTGTCTTGTTCAGTTTTAGGTAGTGCTAGACAATGTCTGTGGAGTAGAGTGACTGTTCTGTGACTTATTGTCTTGTTCAGTTTTAGGTAGTGCTAGACAATGTCTGTGGAGTAGAGTGACTGTTCTGTGACTTATTGTCTCGTTCAGTTTTAGGTAGTGCTAGACAATGTCTGTGGAGTAGAGTGACTGTTCTGTGACTTATTGTCTTGTTCAGTTTTAGGTAGTGCTAGACAATGTCTGTGGAGTAGAGTGACTGTTCTGTGACTTATTGTCTTGTTCAGTTTTAGGTAGTGCTAGACAATGTCTGTGGAGTAGAGTGACTGTTCTGTGACTTATTGTCTTGTTCAGTTTTAGGTAGTGCTAGACAATGTCTGTGGAGTAGAGTGACTGTTCTGTGACTTATTGTCGTGTTCAGTTTTAGGTAGTGCTAGACAATGTCTGTGGAGTAGAGTGACTGTTCTGTGACTTATTGTCTCGTTCAGTTTTAGGTAGTGCTAGACAATGTCTGTGGAGTAGAGTGACTGTTCTGTGACTTATTGTCTTGTTCAGTTTTAGGTAGTGCTAGACAATGTCTGTGGAGTAGAGTGACTGTTCTGTGACTTATTGTCTTGTTCAGTTTTAGGTAGTGCTAGACAATGTCTGTGGAGTAGAGTGACTGTTCTGTGACTTATTGTCTTGTTCAGTTTTAGGTAGTGCTAGACAATGTCTGTGGAGTAGAGTGACTGTTCTGTGACTTATTGTCTTGTTCAGTTTTAGGTAGTGCTAGACAATGTCTGTGGAGTAGAGTGACTGTTCTGTGACTTATTGTCTCGTTCAGTTTTAGGTAGTGCTAGACAATGTCTGTGGAGTAGAGTGACTGTTCTGTGACTTATTGTCTTGTTCAGTTTTAGGTAGTGCTAGACAATGTCTGTGGAGTAGAGTGACTGTTCTGTGACTTACTGTCTTGTTCAGTTTTAGGTAGTGCTAGACAATGTCTGTGGAGTAGAGTGACTGTTCTGTGACTTACTGTCTCGTTCAGTTTTAGGTAGTGCTAGACAATGTCTGTGGAGTAGAGTGACTGTTCTGTGACTTACTGTCTCGTTCAGTTTTAGGTAGTGCTAGACAATGTCTGTGGAGTAGAGTGACTGTTCTGTGACTTATTGTCTCGTTCTGTTTTAGGTAGTGCTATACAATGTCTCTGGAGTAGAGTGATTGTTCTGTGACTTATTGTCTCGTTCAGTTTTAGGTTGTGCTAGACAATGTCTGTGGAGTAGAGTGACTGTTCTGTGACCTACTGTCGTGTATAGTTTTAGGTAGTGCTATACAATGTCTGTGGAGTAGAGTGACTGTTTTGTGACCTAATGTCGTGTATAGCTTTAGGTAGTGCTATACAATGTCTGTGGAGTAGAGTGACTGTTATGTGACTTATTGTCTTGTTCTGTTTTAGGTACTGCTAGACGATGTCTGTTGAGTGGAGTGACGTTTTTGTGACTTACTCTTTTGTTCTGTTTTAGGTACTACTGGACGATGTCCGTTGAGTGGAGTGACTGCTCTGCCACTTGTGGTAATGAGGGGACGCAGACCCAGATGTACATGTGTGAGATGCGAACGACGGACGGAACAGGAGAGGAAGTTAATATTTCGATGTGTGACGGTCTGCCCCACCCCAACTACACCCGTGAATGTAACCGGGTACCATGTGTTCCCGACATTTATGAGTGGATACTATATAACTGGAGCGACTGCAGCGCTACATGTGGTAACGACGGAGTCCAGGTGGCCACAGTCGAATGCATCAGACTCACACCAGACAATAGTACAGAAGTAGTTGAGGTTGGTTTGTGCATTAATGAAACGGAACCAAACAATACAATAGCTTGTCCTCCCCAGGAAAGCTGTATTGAATATACATATCAATGGGTTTTGTCAGATTGGAGCGGATGTAGCGCTAGCTGTGGAGAAGGAGTGGAGAGAGTGTGGTATGTTTGCGAGAGGCAGTCGGATGGATCATTCGAGTCTGTATCCGGCAAATTCTGTGTTAATCTACCAAGTCCGAATTCTACTCGGCCATGCGCTGTGCAGCCTTGCTACCAATATCAATGGACAGCGAACCAGTGGAGCGAGTGTAGCGCCACCTGTGGGGATGACGGTGTACTTGAAGCAATGATTGTATGTGAGCAAGTATCACCTGATAATGAAAGCGTCACAATTACTGTTAACAGTCAATTTTGTAACAACATTCCAAGACCTAAATCTACAAAAATATGCAACCGTATACCTTGTGTAAGTCTTCAGTGGGTGGTGAACAGTACTGAATGCAGCGACAGCTGTGGTGAACATGGAGTGCTGGACACAGTGTACGCCTGCCAGAAGGTGAATGGAAATGACACTTTTATAGAATACGTGGACGATGAAGTTTGCTATGGAAAAGAGCGGCCGGAAGTAGACACGGCTTGTAACAGGTTTCCATGTCCAGTACAAACTTACATGTGGAAAATATTTGATTGGGCACAATGTACACATTCGTGTGGATTCGAGGGCATTCGGATACCGATACTGAACTGCCAAACCTCTGATGCTGAAGAGGTCGACCCTGTGTTGTGTGGGCCAGTGACGTCACCACCGGCGTCATTAGAGTGCAACAGACTTCCATGTCTTATGGAATGGCAGTCTAGTGAATGGTCTCAGGTAAGTTGTCCGTCATGTGACATAGTTATTGTCTTACTGACCGTCTTGGTGTCAAATGTTTTTGTATGGATTTTGATCATAATGTCTTAGTGTGTTGTTCATCTCGTATCTCAGTTCACGTGGATGACGTCACAATCGGGAAATCTCCGATACCTTGATTCGGAAACTGCCACTTAGTCAATTGAAAAAATGAAAAAAAAATCAGTAAAAAAAAAACCAAAAAGATTTTGGGGAAATTTAGTTTGCTAAGCTCGTTTACAGGTCTGTTTTGTTAACATTTTCCAACTAGTAGTCTACAAAATGCATTTGCATGGGTCCTGAGCTGTTATTGCACCCTAACACTATACAACGTTATAAATGTGACAGTATATGAGAACGACTGATGGGGCTGCGGTGGTCGAGTGTTTAAGGCGTCTTACCTTTTACAGTCACTTTCCCTCCAAATTGGATCGCAGATTTTTAAGCCTACATCGGGCAGCCACCAGGTGTTGCCCACAGGTCGGTGTTTTTTCTCCGGGTGCTCCGGTCGTCCTTAAATGACCATAGCTGTTAATAGGATGCAAAGTACAAATAAACCAAACCAAAGTATCACATATGTGTGCATGTCCTTTGTCAGGATTTCTAATTACGTACTCTGTTGCAGTGCTCTGTATCATGTGGAAGGGGAACACGTACTCGAAATGTGTTCTGCACAAATCCGCAGCCTGAGACTGATGACATCAGCAATTGTTCCGGAGATCGCCCCGGTACAGAAGAGAGCTGTAACTCTCGGCCATGTTCTAGAGGTAAGGTTCACATGCATTTACAAAATAATTTTATGTCGTCTTTTTAAAGTTCATATATTATTTATACTTTTATTATAGACTTTCACTCAAATTTGGTAAGTAAACAAGATTTTTAGTTTTCACTTTTGTTTGAAAGTGATAAAACATTAATGTTCTCACACCGCTACTATAGTTAATGCATCGTTTGCCAGTAAAGTATCCCACGTAGCTGTGCCATAAAGTTTGTATTACTCTTCGCAGCTAGCGTCACTTAGTGATATTATGACGTCATTTCCGTCTTTATTTTGACATCGTGCTTATTGGGAAATTGACTTATTCTTCCGAATGAACGGAAAACAAACAGGAACCCTTTTCATTACTTTCCACAACGCGGCCACCTGAGTGATTTACGACCGTATTAAAGTGATAAAGATGGAATTTAATCAAATTGAAACTGTTCAAAATTGACGTGTTGATATCAATATCCCTATCGACTACACAATCAACGTTAATTTGACGGGTTTTATATATGACGCTTGAACATTCTCAGTGACGTTTGTTGGATCAAAAAACTGTTTTTAATTAAAATACGGGAAAAAGCATTCAACGGCAATAATTTATGGCCAATTCTTAAAGATAACTCATTCATGGGAGCCTATAATTGTCCGTTGAAATTGAATTGTTACGCTTTTAGACTTAATCCGATGTGTATTGAATTATGTTAAGATAGCTAAAAAAGGTTAATAAGACATAAGTAAATTTCCTTCCTTGTGTACCGGATAAAAAGGTTATGTAATTGATATATTAGATAACTTACGGGTTTTGCCCTCAAATTGGTAGTTGTTATTAATTGCTTAACACTCAGTATAAAGGGTAATAGTAACAACTGGTTCACCTGTTGTCCGTATAATGGGACCGGGTGGAATGCTGTGTTGGCGACATGGTATTTTAAATACTAAAGTGAGCATCTAATCCGGTTTATCGCAAGAAGGCAAATACACCAATATTCTCTTCAGCACAAATACACACAAGTTCATATACACCACACACATGGAAGCATAACGTTATATGACCTTAGCTTTGACTTGGTCGTCACAAAAACCAAACCAAACCTAAGATGTCGATGCTTGCATGTCGCTGTTGAGTCGATAGTCACGGGCTGGCACGATATCTGTGATAAAGGTAAAGTACTGACGGACGACCAAAGGTTTTGGAAAGAGGCAAGCTAATGAAGATTATGATTCAGTTTTATAGTAGCCATTACGATTTCATCTAAAAATTAATCATTTCATTGTGCGATTTGAACTTAAAATATTTTTAATAATGCCCATTTGTGGTCCTATTGCTTTTGTTATCACTACCTCATTCTCACTTTGAACACGCGGCATTTTTTTTGGATTTCACCTAGTTTTGACCTTCACAGAATTTATCCTTCCGGAACGCATGGTCTTACTATGTTTGTACTTGATTGAAGGTTTCTGTGTAGTGTTTTCTCCTTTGTTCATGTTCTGCAATTTTTCATTGATTTTAATTCTAATTAACGTTTTAAAAATGCTTCGGTATACTCAGGTAGTTCAGTCAGGTAGAGCGATAATATAACATTATGATATCAAGGGTTCGAATACAAGTTTACCCCTGCTAAACCTTTTGTTTTACTCATAACACAGTTGTTGATTATATTTTGTTCATTCCATCTTTACTACTTTTTTCGATAAAAGCCTCGAAAGGTTTGGGATTCTTTTTAGAATTATTTAACAGGGCAATGCCGAATAAAAAAAAGGTTTCCAAAGAATATTTAGAGTTTAAACAGTGGTACGTGCATCCTTAAATGGTCAATTAGGCAACCTGTCTTACCCCGACTTTTCACATTACTAATTACCAGGGAAACAACAAATTTACTTCTACCAGCACCGCGTACTTTGTATAAAAATGAACGAGAAAGGTCATGTAAATTAGACTGCTAATAATAGCCAGAGTGTTATTGATGGTTTCATTGTAGGTCGACGTTGCGTACAGGATCGAATACGTGTATGCCGGCGTAGGGCTTCGAGGGCCAAGTGTTCCTATGCGGGTTACAGGAAGATGTGCTGTAAAACGTGTCAACGGTATATACGACTGGGATAGACGCTGATGGGACAGCGCTAGCGACCAAGTGTGCAATTGCTGTCAACGTTATGATAGGTAACAGGGGCAATGAAAGACAAAAAAACATTGGAATAGTTGTCAAAGTTAGAATAAACATTCGGACAATGATAGAAAACAACTGAAGAATTGCTGGCAATGTTAGGAAAGGCAACATGGCAATGATCGACACAATTGTGTAATAGCTAACAAGGTACGATATGCATTGGGGCAATGATACACAACAATTGTGGGATTTCTGACAAAGGTACGATAGGCACTTGAGCAAGTATGGACAATACGTGTGGTGTTGTTGTCAACGTTAGGATGGGCTCTTGGATAACGATAGAAAAGCGTAGGAAAGCTTTCAACATATTAAGTTGACCATTGATTATTACAGCAATTGAGCAATTGTGAGGTAGCTATTAGAGTTGAAATATGCATCAAGTAATTGACAGACATCAATTGCGAAAGAGTTGTCAATGTGAGGATAGGCATCATTTCAGCAACATGCACCGTTTGTTGAGTCGCTATCAAAGTAAGGAAAGGTGTCACAACAGAACCGGAACAATAAGAAAATTGAGGTAAAGACTGACAAAATGTTTGTGATATATATATATATAGCTGTAAGCACCGGCAAGTTAATGCAACGATGAACAGATATTGTAATTCTGTGATGACAAGGAAAGCTTAGGCTATGTCGTTAGGCAAAGGCAAACAACGACAAGAATTGTACAATAGCTACAGTGAATAGCGGTTAGGATATGATCAGGGCATCCTCGATATCCAGGTGTTACGCTCACTTTCGCTCTCTACACCCCTGGAATATGTCATAGCATATTTGAAGGCACGCGGCTAGCTGTATGGTTGGTGTCAGGTAAAAAAGCCTGACTAATCACTGGGCTAATTACTAATTACAAAGGAGCGACGCCCGACTTCAAAGCCTGTCAATGTTTACCGTTACGCGTCCGCGATATTCTTTTGATGTACAACAAAGGACCAAACTAGTCTTCTCGTCTCATCCACAAGGCGCTGCACATTGAGCCTTTGATTTTGCTATGACATCCTCAAGGGGTGTAGGGAGCGAAAGTGAGCGTAACCACTGGATATCAAGGATGGGATCGGGGCAATGAAGTCAATGACAATATACCTGATAGCATGGACAGGTCGAGTATGCTAGAGAAAAGTATTTGAATAGCCAGTGTGTTCAGCGCTAAATATCAAAACATGATTGATATCAAGAATACATCAGTACTGAAATGAAACACCAAAATAACAAAAGTTATCGGGAAACATTCGGTGGCATTGTTACATGTGGTTAAAACAGTCATTTTGGTTGCGACTACAATAGACAATCAATGTCACTATCACTTGGCCAAAGAGAATCATTGAGAAGAGAAACAAATGCAAACCGCTGGGACAAGATACAATGATAAGAGAAGTTTTACCATTGCAATCACAGACTGAATAATTTACTGCTGTAACGGGAAATTATTGTATAATAAATATTTTATAAAATATTTGTGAAAAATTGGCAAAAATGTGTATCTCAATTGAGGGCATATTAAGCCAAGTATATAGAGCGAGACATGCTACTTTCAGTCTTTGTATTAATTGATTTATATTTGTATGCTGTAAAAATATGATAATTTTCACGGTAGTTAATTTTGTGTTTTTCGCGGTTATCTTCATAAACACATACATTTTGTACGACACAGGATGTTCCTAATTCAGTCACACATCAGACATGAACATCTCAAATCTGCAAATTTTAACACTTTTAATTTTTTCTTGTGTGTTTCCATGTCGCTGCGGTGACCCCAGTTCCACAGTTCAATACTCTATTGATTTATATTTTAAGTATTTCATATCAGCAATAAAGCTACTTTTTCCAGTCTATTAAAAAATTGCGACTCAGCGACCTGAAATGACATAAAAAGTAATCAAAGGCTTTAATGCAACTTTTTTTGTCATTTATGATGGCATACAACACAGTTCAAACATTTCCCATTATGCGCGGTAGCAAACGCCGGAACAGACATTTTTGTGCAAAATCTTGTTTAAAATTTCCTTCAGGCAGCTCGGGACAACGGAAACGATTCGGCAGTTTCCGTCATAATTTGAACTTGATGTCAGGTCATGATTGGTCCTCGACTACTCAAAAGTTTTGACGGAAAGACCCGAACAGTTTCCGGTTGGAAAACGATCAGGTGTAATGGTTCTGACATGTACAGTTGATGGATTATAACAACATTTTTGATAATTGAAATGGAAAATAGCATTGTATCACCACTTATATCCACCATAGCAACATACATATCATTTCATTCGTATGACATATATCTACACCCTCACATAGATTGCACCTTGCATCTGTAAAAATATGGACGTGGAGCAAGGGGATTGTTCTACATGTAAAAGAAAATTTGGTGGAAAACATTCATTCGAACATGGAAACATGTCCTATGCAATACAACAGGGCTTCAAACGTAACTATATTTAGTGGAAAGGTTAACATAATCATACGGCTTGATTAAGCGACCTCATCCCAGTTCACTGAATGTAAGTAAGCCATAATATATAGTATAACTCTATAATGCTGAAATGTAAATCAATTGCGCAATAAGCTACCGTTCCCTCTGCTAATTTTCTACAATATAAAGTGGAAAATAGGACTACGTGAAAACAAAACTGTTTACAGTACCTTTTCAACCAAATAGATACTTTTTTTGGATGCATTGAGTTTGTCACTGACTTGAAGTAAAGAGTTGTAGTCTGTCATTTATACATGAGTTGGCAAACAGACGTGTACTTACTTCAAATGTAAAAATACATGTACATTGTTACCTAAATATATCTATATACATGTATATATGGGGCAAAGAAGTAATTCCAACAGTGTGGACAAGTTAAGGTTGTCAAATGTTCGGAGCGATCCGCTCCTTTATCAAGACACAGTGAAACAGAACAGTTACATGTACATCATATTTCAAGAAGATAGAACTGATATACTATAATTGAAAATATAGCTATTATATAAAACCAATAGTCCCCTCGGCTAAGGACAGCCGAATGCAGCAATTCAGCTGAGAGCATCGCGGACAAGGAACGCTGATTGTCTAAATATCAGAACGCTCGCTTGTCTGCTCTAGAGCGAAAGTGCACTAAGACGACTCGCCCAATGAAACACAACGACGACCCACCAAATGACAACCAAAATCGGAGAAGAATCCCTCTAGAAAACTCTTTAACTACTAAATATATGTAGAGGACCTATTCTTGCGCAAGATGCACTATCACATAAAGTGAGTCAACGAGAAATAAGCACCAGAAAGAAGGGACGAGATATCAAAAACGTGGAACATGTGCACATGGGAATCTGGCCCGGTAAATGTATATATGTATCTGCTTTAAAGCAACTGCGGTGATTTTATCATTGTGTTATCATTGTTTGTCGTCCTTACTCAATACACACAGTACAGAACAAACATAGTAGGTCTCGGTACATGAATAGTACATGAAGGGGAACGTCATTAATTAGCAGTGCTACTTTTATATCACATGTTTAAATCATGATTAATATTCACTATGGGATCGAGAATACACTGTTTGTACTTATTTAATTGCCATGTGTACCAAGGTTTATTAGATTAAATTTACATTAAAGCATAGACGCAATGTAAATATACACGGGTGTGGCTAAGTACATATATTGTCAGATCAATTGGCGCAACTCTGGTTAGAAACAGCTGTAGCGATCGTTGATGGATATTAAGTAAAATAAATATGTATAATGGCAAAATATCCTTCAAAACGAATACAGTGAAACCTCTTTAATCCGACATTATAGATGACACAATATACTGGTAAGATTAACCTGTCTAATCTGATACCGTGTAGGAAACAACAGATTAATAATATTTACCTGTCGAATCCGACATTCTGTGGGACACAATATATGTCACATTAATATCCGTAATCCGATATCCTGTAGAACATAAAATATTGTTCACATTAACCTGTCTAATCCGACACTCTTTGGGAAACAGCATATGGGCCAGGTTTTATCATTAAACAGGGTTTTAAAACACAAACAAATCTTATTTGGCAGGTTATTTTTCTAAGAAACTAGATAACAAGTTCATTTTGGGTTCGACAGGATACCGGATTTGACAGGTTTCATTTCAATTGTACACTGATAGCATGTACATGTACGATCAGAGTGAAATAGCGATTCATGTTGATCGTTCTGTGAAACATTGAACATTTTTTGCCATATTTTACAGAAAGAAAACTGATCATCAAATTAATGCTAAACTTGAAGTGTCCCACTACAAAGAAGGATATATGACCCTGTGGACAACGAAAAATGTGTATATTTTGTAAATATATATCAAATTGTTCATGCAAACATCTCAATAAAACTACACATTTGTGATTTGTTACTATTTTGTTCACTCAAACAAATACTGACACCAATTATCAGAACACAATACAAGAACAAAACAAAATGTGCCTTTTCATCAATTTTAATGGCATTCTTAATCTTAACAATCTTATAAAAATCAAAAAAGAAAATACATGTGTAATTAATGGAAGATTTGAGCAACTGGCCACCATCACCCTTTGACTTGCCCACTCTTTCGCTGAAAACTCCCCTTTCTCGCTACCGCCATATATCTTTCTCGCGCTTTCTTTAGTTTTCATTACTATCTCCCCTTGCTCCGTCTTTCTTCTGTTGTACCTTTGCCCCCTCACTCCCTCTCTCGATCATTTTCACGTTTAATGAATGAATGCATAGCTTTGGTAGTCGATGAGCGACACTTTACCTTTAATATAGTAACGCATGCGTACATATATAATTCTACGTAATGCAGTAGCCGGAACCTCAGTTACGGTAACGCATGCGCACACAATTATCTGCTACGGCCCAGTAACATGTATATAAGGACACACTTATCAGAATTAGCTTTTCTATGGCCTAGTTTCATGGATACTAATATATATGTGCACACATGTATCCATTGCGGCCCGGTACCATGACTTCACGATCAACACAGCTGTAGATTGACGTTTAGTACGGACCGGTACTATGCATATGATTTCATGCTTTCATTTGGGTTAAGTACGGCCAGTATACCAGGGACATACGGTAACAAGTGTAAACAGCGTGTTCTATTTGAGTCCGGAACATACAAAGGTCTAGTACGGTCCGGTAACATGGATTTGATGGCAGAGTTGTGCAATGTACATGGTGACACAGGTGTTCATTGAATCCATTACGGTCCGGTAACATGAATATGATGACACAGGTGTCCATTGAATCCAGCACGGCCCGGTACCATGCAAATGGTGACACAGCTGTAAATTTAAGTTTTGTACTGCCCAATGCTATGTATAAGGTGACACAGTTGTACATGCAAACCATGTACGGCCCTGCACCATGCATACGGTAACGCGGTCGTATATCGAGGTCGAATACGGCCTTGAATTGGCCAAGGATACTTATTTAAGTCTTGTGTGGCCCGGTATCGTGGATATGGTGATACAGCTGTAATTTAAAGTCTAGTTCAGCCATGAACCATGGATACAGCGACACAGCTGTGCATAGAACTATAGAAATGACATCTCATTCTCAAAAGAACTCACATACTCGGCCCATCTCTAGCATTAAACAGCTTGACAGTTGTCAGTGAAGCAAAATAAGTTAAAAAACACCAATACTTGAAATTAATCTTAGGCCTTTTCACACTTGTAACAGGTACAGTGTTACACAATTTCTTTAATTTCAACTAACCTCAAACAAATTAAGTAAGAAAATAATTTCGACGTATTATGATTTCCCCCTTATTTTGATTGGGAAACGAGACAGTTTTAGGTTGTTGTCGAACATCTGAAAGAGGCAGTCCAGACATTAAAAGTTTTTCATCTTTTCGATTGTCGATTATTTTTCAATTTAAAATTTACTGTCTTGCCCTGTAATCAGAAAGGATTGTACTTTTTCAAAAAGAGTCCATACTGCTACACCGTTAAAAATATGGTATTTAACTCGTTCACCCCTAAAATTTCATAATGAACTATTCCAATCTTTGGAATAGAAGAGCTCAAATGTGTCTTCGGGGGAGAATGAGTTAAGGGCAAATACGGCACCTGAAAATTATCAACGGATACGCGAGAATTGATGCATTTCGGAATGTATTCATTTGCCCGCACTTCTGGTATAAAAAATCGAAACTAAATGTTAACAAATATCATTCAATGTTTTGTAAATGCCATTTAACACTCACAATTAATTTATTTTTTATAATCAAAATTTATCATGGCAGAAAATTTCTCGACAGGACTGCAGTCTCGAGATTTTTTTAAAGCAAACAGTCAATATTGTCGATAAAGACACAACTAGCATCGGTAATAAATATAATTGCTGGTAATAAAAACAGAATGCATTTTTAAAATTTCGATCTAAGATAAATGAAAAAAATGACAAGTCTTTATTTGAAACTTATTGCTTCTGACATATATGTTGACCTGATGAAACGGTAGTCTCGCAAACGCAGCAACGTCGGCGAGCTTTGTATGGGGATAACGGCAAACTTACACCAAAAACACACTCTTTTAAATGCTATATAATAGAAAAAAAGTTGTTTGATTATTCTCATATCAATCATATATAATAATCTTCAAATTAATTGCAGTCAATAAAAGTATGTACAAGATTATATTTTTTTGATTTTTCACAACATTAGTTAGTTTTTATGTACACTGTGTTATGATAAAATATTTTTTTATACGGGAGTATCATTGTCTTGTTGATGGTATTGTGTCTATAATTGTTGGACAATGAGACCCAATATTGCTAATATACACAAATAAACTTGGACTTATGAAATATCATAACGATATGTGTATGTAAATACAAATAGATGTATGGAAAACGAATTCTGTCATGATTCTGTCAATATGTTTGTCTTTGTTTATATAGTGCGAAGCAGAATAAGAGAAATGTATTGCATTAAGTATTACCTATTCAAAAAAACTCACTCATTTCACATGCGTAAATCTCATAAGATATTTTTTAAAAAAAAGAAGATAAAAAAATTGTTTGTCTCCACACAGAAAAACAATTCTTAAAGTAGAATTTTCATTCAAAAATATCATTTTCGTCCATATATGTGACGTAATCAGGACTAGTGTAGGTTCTATGTCTGACGTAGTTAGAACCTGGGCTCCGGGAGTGTCGTGGATCTTGTGCCTTGTACAGCCACACAAATGATGACGTAAAACACAGAAATACGCAAATCCAAGCAAGCCCGAAAGACCAGCCGAAGCTGTAAGTCCGAGACGCGTTGATGACCTTTTTGTGTGGAATGAGGTAGCCAGCTAGTATTTCCGTCCGGCGTAGGATGTGACATTTTCCATGGAACAGGGCAATAGACAACGTCAACAGCAGACCTGCCAAAAACAACGTTACAGCAATTAAGACTGTGGTAATTCGTCATTGTGATAAACTAAAAAAATATAATTGACAGATAAGGAGAAATGGGGATATTTCCCACTGTATAAGGCACACGAAGGCCCCCATAGAGCATTGTTAAGCCCTCTACGAATTCATCTTTGCCTATCCAATTTGAAGACGACATTTATGTAGCTTCATTCATGACGGCACTTTTCATCAATAACAGTAACACTTTTAGCAGATCGCATTACGAATAACCTTGGTACACCATACACTGAGAAATGAATTCAGTTCAACTACCTTAAATCAAAAATGGAGATACTGAATAAAACTATATTTGACGGATTTTTTTTTATATAGTAACTGTTCCTTGTATAACTCTCTGCATCGAAATTGAAGAACACTTCAACTGCATATAGTTTAGAATTGACGTGTCATTCGTATGTTGGTATGAAAACTATTCATACTTGATGTTTCTTTTTAATGATTGGCATACGAAGTCAACCAGCGAAACCATATATGGTAGTATTCACAGTCAGGCGTCAACTAACTGTACGTATATACTTATACTGTGAATCACGACTTGAGGGATTGTCATAGGGTTTTGCGTTTAAGAATCTTCGTACAACTGGAAAACATCATTTGTATATCATTTTTGTGTCGCCTGCGAAAAACTGGTGACACATAGGTATTGCTATGTCGGCGGCGGCGGCGGCGTCCGTACAGAGGTTTTCGTGCGATAACTTGAGTTTCCCTGGGCCGATCAAACTCAAACTTCATGCAGTGCTTCCTTACCAAAAGTGCTAGCTTGGGATTACTTATAAGGTCATAAGGTCAAAGGTCAAGATCACTGTTACTATAAATAGAAAAAAATGTTTTCGTACGATAGCTTGAGTTTCCTTGGGCCGATCAAACTCAAACTTCATGCAGTGCTAAGCACAATCTCCCAGCTACCTGCGCAGGTGACACATCAACTTCCGTGGAATTCTTGTTGAAAATAAAAGTATACCATGCGGGACTTTTATGAGAACAAAATTAAAAACAATATAATCAACAAACGTATTCTCAGCGTAAAAAATCTTGCGAGGACAGACCGGGACTCGAACTCTTGAGCTCAGATTGTTTTCTGCAATCCCTGAAACCGATTAAGCAATGTGCACATGGACAACGGAAGTGTATGAACCCAAATGTGCCATACACTTGTATCTATACGGAAGATAATGGAAGGTTACTGTATGCAGGAAAAACGGCAGTGCAGTGGGATATGAATCCTTAAACTGTCCATTGTGTATTGATCTCAAGACAACTTACTTGTCCTTCCGCGTAATTATGAATTTATAAATACAACAGTTCTAATCCCCAAGTTCAGTATATCCAGATCGCATCCGAATTCCGATGTTTAAATGGAATTCCTCAATAGGACGTATCAAGGGAATAAAATTACGGTGACTACACCGTGTTTACGGGGCATGTTAACCCGTTAATCGATAATTATAAGTTCATGTAGCCATAATCGGCTAACCTCGGCTGTTTCCGGTATCCTTGGCGTAGGTACGGAATCAACCGAGTTGTGACGAGTGCCAATTTCCTGTAAAAACGAGAGAAAACCGCGGTTGTCGTGTTGTAGTTATAATATTCTATACTTAACTGTAAGCAGACTGATATAATATTGATAAAAATCTTAAAACTATTGGAATAGTTTAAGTAAATTTGTTTGCCATTTATAAACCGTATTATTATAGGTTACTGCCAGTTTGTAGCCGTGACGATGATCTAGAAAACTAGAGTACAGTTGTACTGATATTGCTTGATACGATGGTCACAGCCCCAGACTCGTGGCATTACTTTATATTTCTGAGAAAGAAAAACAATATGTTACACAATAAAATTTGCATGAAACCAAACGCTTCCTTGTTCAGTTTTTTTGCAAAAGCCAAGGTAATAAAAAGACGGATATTCTCGATGATGAAAACAAATGTCTTTCAAACGTCCATATTTGGTCTAGCACGTACGTGTTTTTTGCGTAATAAAAGCACGTGCGATCTGACAGATGTGACACTGTTGAGACGAACCATGCACGCAGATGCCGGATCGAAACGTCTAACGAACTGTAGATATTGCACAATAAGTATTTCTGAGAACAAACAAACGTGCGATAATCAACCGACATATCTTCTGCTTCGTACTTAGTTCTCGAAAAATGGTAAAAAAAAACAACATATTACACGAGGGAACGTTTCAAAACAATGTGTGATACACGAGTTCCTGGCAGGGGTTTCCTCTGCGTGTGATAGAGTGACGGAAGCCGCCGTCACCGTGCCACGACATGTATGCATAGCTTTATGTTTAATCCTCCTTCTAAATTCTCTTTGATGAAAAAAAATAACAAATATCGACAGAGGGATGTTAAATGCGTCATTTTGAAATTCCCGTATACCGCTGTATGTTGCACGCGGATGAATTATGTATGGTGTCGAGTCTGTACATAATACAACGGCCTTAACTATCTTCCTGTCGGTGCTGACACATGGAAGTGACACTTTTATTTAGTTACTGGAAAACAGGGACATTGTTCGGCGTTCCAAACACAATCTGTGTTGGTAGTGCGTATTTTCCAAATAAATGAAGACTATTGTATTCTTCTTCAGAGATAGATCTGGATTTTTTCTATAATTATCTCGTTGATAACCTTAATTAGTTGTTCAGCAGTAGATGCTGATAGTAAATGAACCTGATATTATCATATTATGTAGTTTATATATGTTCTATGTACATTTTATCTTTTATAGCAATACATGTCTCCTGTTTAGATGTATCTGTTTCCATTCTAGCCCTATGTGTATGTGCTGTCGTGTCTAGCAGTGTATGTGTCATGTCTAACGGTGTATGTGTCATGTCTAACGGTGTATGTGTCATGTCTAACAGTGTATGTGTCATGTCTAACAGTGTATGTGTCATGTCTAGCAGTGTATGTGTCATGTCTAGCAGTGTATGTGTCGTGTCTAACAGTGTATGTGTCATGTCTAACAGTGTATGTGTCGTGTCTAACAGTGTATGTGTCGTGTCTTACAGTGTATGTGTCGTGTCTAGCAGTGTATGTGTCGTGTCTAACAGTGTACTGTCATGTCTAACAGTGTATGTGTCGTGTCTAACAGTGTATGTGTCGTGTCTTACAGTGTATGTGTCATGTCTTACAGTGTATGTATTGTGTCTAACAGTGTACTGTCGAGTCTAACAGTGTATGTGTCGTGTCTAGCAGTGTATGTGTCGTGTCTAACAGTGTACTGTCGTGTCTAACAGTATATGTGTCGTGTCTAGCAGTGTATGTATCGTGTCTAACAGTTTATGTGTCGTGTCTAACAGTGTATGTGTCATGTCTAACAGTGTAAGTGTCGTGTCTAGCAGTGTATGTGTCATGTCTAACAGTGTATGTGTCATGTCTAACAGTGTATGTGACATGTCTAGCAGTGTATGTGTTGTGTATGACAGTGTATGTGTCATGTCTAACGGTGTATGTGTCGTGTCTAACAGTGTATGTGTCATGTCTAACAGTGTATGTGTC
>NW_018408915.1:306740-351474 GCF_002113885.1 Mizuhopecten yessoensis
CTAACAGTGTATGTGTCATGTCTAGTAGTGTATGTGTCATGTCTAACAGTGTATGTGTCGTGTCTAACAGTGTATGTGTCATGTCTAACAGTGTTTGTGTCGTGTCTGATATGCAATTGTTTTATGGCTATTTGGGGAACAGTCAAAACTATCATCCCGAGGTAGGGGGGAGCCCTGGGGAACTGTTTGCCCGAGGCCGCTAGGCCAAGGGCAAACAGTTCCTCAGGGCTTCCCCCTACCGAGGGACGATAGTTTTGACTGTTCCCAAAATAACCATGAAACAATTGTTTTATTACCAAATAAATGTTAGTATCAATACTGCATGCAATGTTGCCATTGCTTCAACACTAAGTCGCGGTCACCGAAACGCTTGAACGGGGTTCTCGAGGGGGGATTTCTGCGCATCAAATTCGCGCCGGGTAACAGTGTATGTGTCGTGTCTAACAGTGTATGTGTCATGTCTAACAGCGTATGTGTCGTGTATAACAGTGTATGTGTCATGTCTAACAGTGTAAGTGTCATGTCTAACAGTGTATGTGTCATGTCTGACAGTGTATGTGTCATGGCTAACAGTGTATGTGTCATGTCTAACAGTGTAAGTGTCATGTCTAACAGTGTATGTGTCATGTCTGACAGTGTATGTGTCACGTCTAACAGTGTATGTGTCATGTCCAGCAGTGTATGTGTCGTGTCTAACAGTGTATGTGTCATGTCTAACTGTGTATGTGTCATGTCTAACAGTGTATGTGTCGTGTATAACAGTGTATGTGTCATCTCTAACAGTGTATGTGTCATGTCTAACAGTGTTTGTGTCATGTCTAACAGTGTATGTGTCATGTCTAACTGTGTATGTGTCGTGTCTAACAGTGTATGTGTCATGTCTAACTGTGTATGTGTCATGTCTAACAGTGTATGTGTCATGGCTAACAGTGTATGTGTCATGTCTAACAGTGTAAGTGTCATGTCTAACAGTGTATGTGTCATGTCTAACAGCGTATGTGTCATGTCTAACAGTGTATGTGTCATGTCTAGCAGTGTATGTGTCATGTCTAGTAGTGTATGTGTCATGTCTAACAGTGTATGTGTCCTGTCTAACAGTGTTTGTGTCATGTCTAACAGTGTATGTGTCATGTCTAACAGTGTATGCATTACATGTATGAGCGTTATGTCATCATTTCCTTATATTTTGCAGTGTATCCATACTAAAACAGTCGAATTCTACGCTGATTATTTGTGCTCAGACGACCAAGACACATGCTGATGTAACAAATATAAAGTATGATTGGATAGTCTTGAAATAATGCCTTCCTGGTTATATTCTATCTATAAATATATTTCATGGCGTCGATATAAGAAATACTGAAACCATATACAATACAAAACGGTGGTTGTTAAGCGCATTGTTTGGATACAAGGACATTAAAAACTTAAAACAAGCACCAGGAAGTGGACATGAACACATTATAGGGACCTAAGGCATCAGGATACACAAGACACCACACAATTTGACATAGTGTAACACCTGCTAGAAAAACGTTCTCCTTACCACAGGGGCCTGAGAATTGTGAGGCCGTATATGGTTTGTGACCTTTCTATCACAGGACTTTTTTTTTATCTCGCTCACTGACCATGTCTGCTAGTGATGTTGAACGCTCGTAGGTGTTTTCCCCTGCTGTTTTTGCCAAGAATACGAAAGTTTCCGTCTCTTTAATCGTTTCTAAGAAAATAATGAAACCGGGACTTTAGCTGCTTTCTGTCACGATAGCAGAAAACCTGGTTTCTGTTATTCCAGTATTATATACACACAATCCATGGGTGTGTGGTTTATGTCAAAAGTATTTTTTTTTTACAACTACATGTATGTACAATGTTTGATATTGTTCCGGTCTAAAGTGCACATATACAGTGTCTTTACTCTCAGGTGCTCTCCTCAGGTGCTCTCCTCTTGTCTACTGACGCGGAAAAAATAATAACGACGTATACCTTATCGGTTGATTTGGTTACATACAGTTCTATCTATTGGAGTAAATTGAGCATTTAAAGTAATTGAACATGTCCAATAGGAGCACATCTATAGAGCCACGTGGTTATCAGTTGAAAGCGAGGCTGAATGTAGGAGTTGTCAGACCATGTGGCAAACTCCCTTCTGATAACAATGGTGTAAACGTGATGATAAGGTGTTTATGTATAAAATTCCCCGGATGCACCCTGTCAGGCCTATAGCAAAAGCTAGAGGGCCTATCGATGTCCTTATATGACTCCATTGTACGTACAATCTATATTTATATTGTAAGTGCTCCAGAGATCTACAGCTTTACTTGGCACACCACGGCCAAAAGTAAAACACAAGTTGGGAAGTGTCAATAAAAAAAGATGTGCTACATTTCACAAATTGTATTTGAACGATAATACGGTTAGTTGACCTGCTGACATAAATATTACCAGATCGCGCACGCGACGTCAAACCCAGCAACTCACCGGCGACGAGAGAACAGCACGAAGCAAGCACCAGCACCCGGGTCTGTCGTCCTAGTAACCCGTATCCGCCCGTCACAAGACCCGTTACCATGGACAACATGCATAGCAATGCGAAAGCGCTTGCAGCTCTCTCCAAGTCTGAAACAGCAAAGTACACAAAACGATATTAATTTCTGTTTTTTTTTTAGAAAGTTGAACACAAACACCAATAAAGGCAGTGCTGAAAATTCAATATAATATAGCGCTTGCACTTGGTTGCAATACAAGTGTGAAAAATGTCTGACTTTTACGGATGAAGCTGACATGTGACTATTGCTGATCGTGTAGGTAGATAATAGTCATAGTGAACGAAGTGTGCACATACTATGATGGGTTCAGATGATAAGTCGGGGTGGGGGTTCCAATAAACCCCTCCCCTATCCCCCATCCGCGTAAATGAAAAAACACTTTGCAAAGAAAAACATGGCTGCCTATAAAGGATATTGCCAGGCTTCTGGAGTTTCCCGAAACCCCGGGAACCCTCGGCTCCTACATCCGCCACTGTGATAACCATTACGAACTTATACACTATGTGATCTAAGGGACATTATGGACATAGAGAAAATAACAATATGACCTGGTGGTCAATGTGAAGATAAAAGGCATATGGTCAATGTTGAATTAGAGGACATTTGACCTGGTGATCAAGGTAAGGTATTTGGTTACATTTGGCTTGTCCTGGTTTTCACGTCCTCGCAACAGCCAATGTCACGTGGAGACGCTGTTTATTGATTTTGGGGTTATTCAACGGCTTCTTTATAGTGCAAACTCATTTAAAGTTTCATAATATGGACATGGTAATTTGGTCACGTTCTCATGCCAAGGCACTAACTAGTTCTTACTGCCAACCATTCAAGGCCGAACATCAAGTAAAAGGCGGTAAATAGGAACTTGATTTAAACGACTCTGGTTTATCTCTTTTATGGAACGGAACCCATATTCTTCTTCGCTTGTGCGACCTCTCAACAACACTAAGACAAAAAGCGACATATAAGGGCATGTAAGTCGCCTCTTACGACCATGCAGTGGGAACAGCAGGTCTATTCTTTCCCGGAACCTGCACGGCTTAAATCGCATAGTAAGGAACAAGGAAAAACAAAAATATCCCAAATATCGAATGGGTGCAGCTGATTTCATTTGTTCGCTTTCTTGTCTCCAAGCCCAGAACACAAAATAAAGTTGGTAATGCTAAAGGGATTTCCATATAAAAAAACACCTCGTAATACACAGGGGCGTGGGGAGACTTACGTGGAACGGCGTACAGCTGCGTGGTGTCCAGTGCAGTCAGTCCATCACGACCACTCAGATATTCACACTTTGTCTTACGTTCTTGCATCAAGTTAAGTCGTAAACGAACACCCTCTGTAAACAAAGAAATGTTTTCCACAATTATGCAAGATAAACTGGTCATGAGGATGCATTCATAAATTGTGCCTACTAGACCCTTACTTCCTGCATCAAAACCAATGGATTTTCACCTGGCTGTAATCGGGGGAACTCGCGCGCTTTGATGTACCATAGAACTATTCTGGATAGGTAACACCACGCCAAACTGGTTGAGAGGGAGGGACATGATGAAGAGCAATCCACAAGTTCCTTTACAACCAGGATTTTCTTGTGTGTCATTTCGGTACATTGCAAGTGTATAATGGACGCACCCAATTGCAACATACATATCTTCTCTTTTCAAATATATCTTGACCTGCATTATTATGTTTGGCTATATTGCAGAACGTTCACCCATGTGAGGAAGACAATGGGATACGTTCCCAGGTCCAGCATTTAGAGTAAGTGCAACGACGGTTTCACATGTTGTCGGTATAATTTGATTGGGTGGAGTACGGTTGAGCGTGCCTTTGACATTTGCGGTATCAGATTGCAAGGAAGAAAATACCCCAACATACCGCCTTTAGCACACATGCAAACTTTAACGCAAATGCATTTTTGACCAAGTCATGGATTCGCATTTAGGCATCATCCCACAAGGTTTCATTTTAAGGAACACATACAATCTTGAAATGAATGCACATGAAAATTAAATATTCTTTCAAGTTCCAGCAAATTTAAACAGATATGTTATTATATATGTGTGTTACTATAAAGATAAAATAAATATTACGTTTGGATGCATTGTATATTTTCTGTAAGCATAGAAGAAATGTTTAGAGATTTCTGAAAGCTCCAAATAAGGTCGGGTGAAAATGTTTTTGTTTTTTTTTGTAGTTTTTTTTCATATCGAGAAATGTCATTAAATTCGAAATACTATATTAAGTTATTATATCTATTATATGTTTCTCTCTTTTCTTTCGACATAAATATATAATTCGTTTATTTAACAACAATCATGAAGCTTTAGTTTGCTCGGATCAAAGCGCATAATGAGTATTTAATGAGGAAGGTAACCGGAGTACCTGGAGAAAACCTATGTACTCGGGTAGGTGACCCCATACCATGTCACGTCCGATCGGGGTATAGTACCACGGCTACCTTGGTGAAAGGCGAGTACACTATCCACTGCACCATTCGACCACCCCCCTTTTTTTTAATATAGATTACATTTAGGAAACCTGATATAAAGAAATGACAGAACTTAGAACAAGTTTAACAAGTTATAATTGTTCGCGTCCTACATTTACCTAGACTGTATGAACGTTCATAGTCAAACGACTTAACAAGGACAGTAACATGAAGTATGACCTGTGATATTTTGATGAATATTCATTAAGTAATCATTATCGAAGAACGTGAATATAACCTGTTTTCAAGTCTTGTAACGCAGCGAATAGTGTCAGTGAGTTTTAATAAGGCACACATGCTATTTACTCTGGGTGCACACTCTTTATTCCGTTATTACGATATAATCAATCTCGAATATGACGACTTCGAAAAAAATCTCCATTGAAAAAAACATCCATTAGCATGGAAAACGTGGGTGTGTGTGACTTAATGTATCCTAAAATCGTTAATACATCATAGGATATTCACAAATCTCCATAAAATGTCCGTTTCGGTATAAGGTCGCTAAAACGAAAATTCCATAAATGTCGTAGGGATCGATTTAATTTTAGATTCAATATTGTGCTGCGTCATCCTGAAGATAAAAAGTAAACCAAAAATAAAAAAACAATACCACAACGTCAGCAAATAAGGACAAATACTCACAGAACAAAAGCCTTCATATCGAAGGACACATTTAAATATTTATACTGCAGTGTCGACACAAAAAGACAAATACACACTGCAGTGTCGACACAAAAAGACAAATACACACTGCAGTGTCGCCACAAAAAGACAAATATACACTGCAGTGTCGACACAAAAAGACAAAGATACACTGCAGTGTCGACACAAAAAGACAAATACACACTGCAGTGTCGACACAAAAAGACAAATATACACTGCAGCGTCGACATACAAAAACAAGTATATACTGCAGTGTCGACACAAAAAAAGCAAATATGCACTGCAGTGTCGACACAAATAGACAAATATAAACTGCAGCGTCACCACAAAAAAGCACCTATATAAACTGCAGTGTAGACACACAAGGATAAATATATACTACAGTGTCAACACACAAGGACAAATACATGTGTATACACTGCAGTGTCGACACAAAAAAAGACAAATATACATTGCAGTGTCGACACACAAGGACACATATATACTACATCGTCAACACACAAGGACAAATGTATACTACACTGTCAACACACAAGGACAAATATATACTACACTGTCAACACACAAGGGCAAATATATACAAAAGTGTCAACGCACAAGGACAAATATATACTACACTGTCAACACACAAGGACAAATATATAGTACACTGTCAACACACAAGGACAAATATATACTACACTATCAACACACAAGGACAAATATATACTGCAGTGTCGACACACAAGGACACATATATACTACATCGTCAACACACAAGGACAAATGTATACTACACTGTCAACACACAAGGACAAATATATAGTACACTGTCAACACACAAGGACAAATATATACTGCAGTGTCGACACACAAGGACACATATATACTACATCGTCAACACACAAGGACAAATGTATACTACACTGTCAACACACAAGGACAAATATATAGTACACTGTCAACACACAAGGACAAATATATACTGCAGTGTCGACAAACAAGGACAAATATATACTACACTGTCAACACACAAGGACAAATATATAGTACACTGTCAACACACAAGGACAAATATATACTGCAGAGTCGACACACAAGGACAAATATATACTACACTGTCAACACACAAGGGCAAATATATACAAAAGTGTCAACACACAAGGACAAATATATACTACACTGTCAACACACAAGGACAAATATATACTACACTGTCTACACACAAGGACAAATATACACAAAAGTGTCAACACACAAGGACAAATATATACAAAAGTGTCAACACACCAGGTAAAATATATATACTACAGTGTCAACACACAAGGACAAAATATTCCACTGTGTTATGCACAAAGACAAAATATAACCATAGCGTCAACACAAATTATGATGATATGATGAAATAATATTTCAACATACTCGGCCATATATTCTAGATTCAAATAGATTTTGATAAATATACCCCCCCCCCATCCCCCACACACACAGACACACACACACACACCCACCCACACACACCCACACCCCTCCCCCTCCACTTTTATTTTACAAAAATTGTATGAACTTGGTATCAATATTATCTATGTTTGTTAATTTATTAGTCGAAAATCATTTTTATCTTAAATGGTGAAGAGTCGTGTTTCTGGTCTTCCCCGATACAAACGGCACTAGTGAAACGAAAATACCAGAAGTTGGACAACTTGTGTCCAATCCCTTTTGTATATTAGATGCAAATAAAAATATGCTTAAATCAAAAAACACAAATTAAAGTGACAATTGGTTTTGGAATTCTCTAATACCTATGTTCCATTCAAACAGTGAATAAGTGAAGAGGTACTAGTTTTACAAAAGTTTGCTTAAAATATATAAAGACCGTGATAACACATATACATCCCCACGAATTACACAACAATAAACACGTTGTTAGGAGCCACAGACAAAGTAGTGTTAATGAATACGTATGTAACATATGGTAACAATAGGGGATCATGATGACATATACTCATCACGAATACGAGGCGATATCAGTGCTCAATTGTTTGTTTAGGGAGCTGTGTCCTCACACGAGCTAAGGCCACGTGGAAACTGTGTCCCCAAGGAACGCAACCACTAAAGATACATTTCAAAGCGTCATCTCACTCAAATACCATAATGACAGACTAGCACACCACTCGGTCAATGAACACGGTGTAACCGGAGCTGTCTATTGGGACGCACCGCCGAAATGAAAGACAGACAAGGAAAAATAACAGATGTAGCAATCGGACAACAGACCTAGATCTTTTCCGTGTCCCCAAAGAGAGGTCTCAAAAGGAAATCCTGACTTGCAAGTTCAGTTTGGTGTCTAATACTGTTTTGCAAAAGTAATGCAACATATCAATCGTTTCTTTACGCTTCCTAACCGACCAAAAACGGTCTTTGACATACATAAAAATGGATCTAGAGTTCTATCACATGTTACGGCCGTTGTTATTGGTTAATAGCTGTGTAACATTGTACACACAGTAAAATAATGGGGAAGTCAAGGAAGCGCACACAAGGGAATACACATGTGCATGTACAATATAGATATCTTAACGTTTTCATTTTCATCATCGTTAAACTGGCTCAATATAACCAGTTGCTATACAATGTCCATAAATAATGACATTAGCGATGTCGTCTGCTTGGTTATGAGATGTAAACGAGCCATCAGAAAAATCTTATTATGATCACTCAATTTAGGCCACGTTGATTGGGTACTTAAGTGGATACGAAAGCTCATTAAACTACGTTTTCGTGTTTTGGAATAGGTACAGCGTACTACTAACACGGGTTAGCATTTTGTATTGAAATTGCATGTTATTAACAGTTCCGTTAAACCATATTCAATGAGTCGCGGTAGCGCATCTTGGAGAATGTGTTTGAAAAGAACCAGTCACGACGTCCTCTTCATCAGCCCCGAACGGATGTGGTAAGAAATAGGTGTGACTGAAGAGGCGGATTATTCGTTGAGTGATGTTAACGAAATGATGGACATGCGTAGAACTAATAATTAGACTGACCCCCGTCTCTAGAATATTGAATCATTTAGTAAAAATCAAACTACTATAATTTTGATCACTTGGATGTCTGAATCCTAAGTTCTTAACTAGGGGGAGATAAGCTTGTAGTAAAATGCAGCCAGGAAATTCTTCATAAAAACTTAGGGGCTGGTAGCCAGTCTAAAACTTTAAATATACTACCCTTTATAATGCCGTCTTTACTTACTCACTTCACACGTCATACGTCTTCCACGATATATTGTCAAACCTCTTTATAATGTCAAAATATAACGAGACACCAAGAGACAGTATAACGAGGTTTTTACCGTGGTTGTTTTTATCCAGGTCAGTATTTCATAAAAATGCTGATTTATGACAGACATTTATCGCCATTCTACTTTGATGCTATGGGTAATATTATCTCTAAAATATTCAAAGATTTATTGTATAATCGCAAGATGAATGTGTGTATTGTTAGATAGCAGGCCCTTTCTCAATACCATTTCCATAACAAAACATGTTATGTATTCATAAGTGTCTGATATCTCCCCTCGCGTTACTTAGCCAGCGCAGACAGCAAATGTATTATTGAGTATGTTTAGATTTGTAACTCTTGTTCCGTTGTGTAAATACGAATTGGCGCCGACAAATCATGAAACACATAAACAATGGCGCACTACACCTTAACGGATCTTACCACGGCGTAATAAGGGGACAGAATTTCAGCCCCAAGGGACCCTGTTTTCTATAAATAGGAGTGGATGAACATGTTAATTCAATAACGGTTCTGCTAGGATTCTCAAGTTTTGCCCTATGCAAAAACAAAAACAAACAAGGATCGCTTTTATACATAAAGCTTCGCCACTGGGATTTTGTCAGAACAACTCATTAATGTTTAAGTTGGGAAACTTGAGAAAAGCTTCACAATGAAAATCCCGACGGTGCTGTTAATACTATATTGAGATAAAGCGATCATTTATTTATGTGATCTGGTGCTGCTGAAGTTACCGGTGCAGAAATGATAACAAGGCGTACCGTCACAGTGTGGGACTGTCAACAGACCCGATGTCGCACGTCAAGGGATTCTCATAGACGCAGATTCCGATCCTTTTACGAGACATTTGAAAAAGAAGTATTTGTGACATAACAGTCCCGTTTCATTTTTGCCAATTAATAGACTATTCTTTAACATTATATTTTATTGAAACGGCAAAAACCATACCGACAGTATGTGACTTACATGTTGAAATGTCGTAATAGTTTAAGCAAGTATTATTTCTATTAAGCAACGGGAATTATAATGTGAGTACCTATAACTATTATCATTTATACTTAATATAATGTAAATATTTTTATTTTCGTGGTATCAAAATCTCTCGGATTTGTTGACGGAAAAAATTGTAGGGATCTGGATTTTCTGCAACACCGTTAAAAGTCAATAATACGTAACGACCTCCGAAAAAGATGGGCGATTCATTCGTAGTTTAGGTTTTGTGTTTTGACAGACCACTCATGTAGTTAAAAAAGGACATCCGCATTAAATAAGCGCTATACCAGCATGGAAACATTCATGTGAACAGCATTGGTACTGTACACACTTATATTTCTACCCCAGGTAATTCGGATGACTTTACCCGCAGACCCTATAGATGCGAATATAAAACTCTGCATAGGAATCCTCAGAATCGGAAAAATCTCCACACCGGAAGTGAAGCTATCCTCATCCAGAGACTCCCAATGCGAAAACAACTTCTATTCAGTGAAAACTTGACCTCGAAAGTGAACAGTAAACCTACCCAGATCCGGGGACATCGCAACTCTCTGCAATGGATTGAGAGTCGTGTTTGTTCCCCGTCGTTGTACGATGCTGTGAAGGAGTTGAACACATTTTGAAACTATTTCAAATTAAGTGCCTGATCCTAGAGCCGATTATCAATATTTAAAATGCTTTGGGTCGAGGCTCAGAGAACAACTTTCGTTTCCTCCCATATGGCACGTCCCACGAGAGCTACCTCGACTATATGACAGACATTTCAATGTAAACGCGCTAGGCTTCATACAGTAACATTTCATGCTTTCATGTCACGGCATAAGAGATACGATGTATTCCGTAAACCAGTATTCGCTCATTACAAACATTTTGAGTATTGACAGAAAACGTTTGATTAAGGCCAGGTAAATAAGTTATCTCCGCAGCTGTGTAGTCCATATTTAAAGCTGTGTGTAACTTAATTTCAGTTTTATATTGAACATTCCGAACCTTTAATTTTCATCACAATACAGCCGTGAAAAAGAAATTGATAACTTCAAGTTTCATATACAGGCGATCAATTCCGAATACAAACAATATTAACCAACAGACCCGTTGTTGAATTTTAAAAACAAAAATGGTTAATTTTGAAATAAATTTCACCAGATATAACAATTTTCCTCCGGAGAGTCCTAGATATCTGTGTTGTGTTTGACTGTTGATGGAACTGTAGGATGGGACAAAGTTGCTGTGTTATTGGCTCGTGAAGCTTGGTGCAGACGGTCGGGACCCGGTAGGCGCGTTCGATTGTACTCATCTCTACAATTACGTAAGGAGCGAACGCACTGCTATTCATTACTCAACAATCAAGTAATGTTATGGACTGGAAACAAGGGACTAACCGTGAAGGATAATTTGACATGTCTGAAAATGTCTCTCTTCCAAACCGAAGAGAAAAAGTTCCTAAGAGCACTAATAACTTTGGACATGCAATTTGGTTGTTGAAATAATTTACAGTCGTTTTGAAAACCGACAGACAGAATTATTCTCCCCCTCTTCTCTATCTGTCTCTCGTAATGTTAACCGCCCTGCCAGAGTGGAACACACGTGAAGATCATGGAAATGAAACATCAATCTTCGTCGATAGATATATGTATGATAGAAATTACATAATAGAGCTATTATTATGGCTGTATGTTATTTTATTTCTGCGTTCGTCATGCAAGCGCACCACAGTGAAGTACATATATATGATAGCGTGTATGCTACACGTTGTAAACTATCGGTATTGTTCACAACAGTGCTAACGTAATGGTTGTATCGACAAAAATCACGAAAGATTGAAACTTGTTTTATGACCAAATAATTTAATTATGAATGAAAACGATCACATCTTTTCGGAACATGAATGGAAATGACAATGGAGAATTTTTCAGATGAAATGCAGCTAGCTGTGGTCGGATCATAACAAAGACAAATGATAAGGTTATCAGCAAGCTGTACAGGACAATGGCAGCGATATTGTTACATGTGGTATAAGAAAAACCTCGATAAAATGTCTTTCATTTCAGCATAATGCCCTCTGTTTCAATAGCATGCTCCTCGTTTCGATATAATGTCACTTGTTATAATGTTCCTCGTTTAGATGTAATGCCTTTCGTTTCAACATAATGCCCATTGTTTCAAAATCTTGCTCCTCGTTTCTAAGTATATAATACCCCCTGTTTTAATATCATTCTCCTCGTTTTGATATTATCCTCCTCGTTTAGATGTAATAAATTTTGTTAAAACATATTACCCCCTGTTTTAATATCATGCACCTTGTCTTGGTTTAATGACCCTTGAATCGATACTATGCTCTTCATTTCAATTTAGTGCCATTCTTTTCATTTGCTATCTCGCTTACTGCCACCATAATTACAATAAGTTTATATAATAATCCTAATTATTTTGTAAATGACCCTAGCGACTAAACAACGACTGTTCTGAGTACATCTTGGCTAAATTAGATGAACAGACCACATGGGATTTGTGAACAATGCTTACTTGCCGAAGTAAACGCAATTTAAATTCCATTTTAATCCGCCTTGCTACTTCCAGTCGCCATTTTGTAAACAGGACCTAATCTCGAGCTGATGCGCGTTTGAAAGAGTTTAAAGTATTGCAAAGCTTCTAAACGATCGTGCCCAGAACATACTCTCTAAGGATGATGTTTTTGATAAATTTACTATCAGTTATTTACTATATTTCTTTTCTGTATCACTTTCATTAATTCATAAAAGAACACATTTATTTTTTTCCCTTCAATTTTTTTTCTTTCAAATGTTAAAACACATTTGTTTGCAAAAAATGTTCTAGTTTCCAGATTATGATCAAACGTCGTCTGCTTCGCAAACAGTCAAGAAAATAATATTTACAATGTATTGATATTTGTTTTATTAACTAGTTTATTCTTTAAACTATCTTTTATTAATAAATATCAAAAAGATTTTGCATTTTATGACGTAACCGGAAGCGCACTTGATACGAGAACGTGACCCGGAAATAGCTCACAACATAATCAGGACAGTAATTATAAACAGACGTTTATCGAACATTAACAGATTAATACCGTATGTATTGAGACACTGATGTGCTAGAATCCAACACAAGGTAACACTCGTTTAATCCATTGCTATCACATCAAGTACTAACTGACATTTATGCGGAAATATCAGCATTAAATGATTGCGATCGCGCAGACCTACTTTCGTTTTACAGTTTACATACAATTGCACATGTCGGCATCAACAGTATACCTTAAGTTAACTTATGTCCTTCATCGTGCCGAAGATTATACATAGGCGCATTCGAGGAAAAGTTCGTGATTAAAAGCTTGTGTGTGTGGGTTTTTTTTATCTTAAAATTATTGGATAAAAGCATAGTGGCATGTTACTTCAAAATAAAATATACAAGAATCATTTTTTTACGTTAAATATATGTCATAGTTAACATAAGCTCTCAGGAGCTTGAAACATTGTTACAGTGTAAGGCAAACAACAAATTTTATCACAAGATACCTACGTTGGATGGATTAAGATAAAGAGGCTAAATAATCATGCTGTACAAAATTTGGCACTAAAACAACTTACTTAAAAGCCAGTCCAGAGGGCAGGTGATTGGGACATAGCATTTATTTGTAACCAGGAGCAAGGGTTTGGTAGCCGTTAATATTAAAAGACGTTTTAAGTATTGATGCTGCTCGGATTGACGCCAGTGATGTATTTATCGCTTACAGGTTAAAGCGTTGTTATCCAAAAAGAAGAATAGTACAAATTGAAAAGTGTGAATTGCCTACAGCTCCTGTCAAAAGTCAAAAACATTTCTCTCGTGTTCTTTCTCGTCACCTGGACGTTTGTAAGTTAGAACAGCTGGTCTCGCAGACGCTTAAACTATGTACACAATATATATTCAGTTATACCACAGTATTGTATTGTCTCGGTATGGCTACGAATGCGTTCCAGGTCAGGTAATAGAGCATCAAATGTATTAAATTCAAATAAAGCACCACTTCACGACAATCATGGATTCATATGGGTACAATGTTATTAAAATAACATTCATACAGTGCATGCAAGCTGAAATTAGCAAATCATTTGTTTAAAATAACAAGTCATCATTTCCATGAAATTATCCAAATAAATAAGATCTTTATGTCAAAATAAACTTCAGGTTTGATTTAGTATTGTTTAATGTACGTCCTATCAACAGCTATACATGGTCATTTAAGGATGGCCTCCCCCATTTGCTAGATGCATGCGTGTGGTGAGTTTGTGCATATTTAATTTGTGTTTTTGGAGTCTATGGTATGTTCATGTTTGTCTCCTTGTGATAGCGCAGGACCGATGCTGACTTTATAGTGTAATTTCACTGGAGCATACTGCTGAAGACACATCTTATTTTACGAACTTACCTCGTTATCTCACCATCTTTAATAGCCAAGGGTTCATAATTTAAATTTGTACTATTCAACCTTGGCAGATTTAGCCTTGTGTTTAATTTCCCTCCCCTGCCACCTTGCATAGACACTTTACTAGCAAAACTTTAAACTTTCAAGATTATTTCAGCACTGGTCGCCTATGTATTTCCCTTGGTTATCATTTACAGTTAGAATATGGTCAATTATCACTACCAACTGATCATATACAGAAAATGTTTTTTTAAGTATTGTCCTCCATTTTTTTTTTACATAAATCATGACATATAGTCGACAAGGCAACTTGGTACTGGGCGCCGCCATTATTATTTACATGCACAGGAACTTGGTATTAGTTTCTAATATATGTGTATTATATAATGTATGATATAAAAAATGGGGACCATAGGATGGTAATTTGTCCCTGTGCCAGGTTCAATAATTTGAAAGCTTAGAGAACAAGGCTGAAAACATGTATGGAATGTGTTTTTTTTAAGGGAGTCTGTATAAACACATTATGAATATGTAAAATTATGATGGAAGTCCATTTTACTCGAATTACCTGACGTTATTTTCAATACATTCAGTTCATCTATATTTCCACACTGTTCTCGGTATTCCGTCTATGCGTATTGCAGAGTTATCTTCTCTTGTGAGCAGGTATTGATTGTTACATCATTGGCTTGTGTGAGATAATTACGTCGTTTTCTCGAAAATTGATGACGTTACTCTCACAAACAAATGATGTAACAATCAATACCTGCTCACAAGAGAAGATAACTCTGCAATACACAAAGACGGAATAAGGGATAGGAACCAGTTTGTTTTTTGGGTTTTATAAATCCTCGCAACCCTTTTTAAGTCATATGTATAAGAAAGGTCTGCCATATATCTGATTCTTTGACAACTTTACTACAAATATATAGCAGGATTTGAGCTTTCTATATCAACTGCACTACACTTCATATTACTTGTTGACGTTTTTCTGCTACAATACATGGAGTTTCCTCACAAGATACTGGTAATAATAATAATAATAATAATAATAATAATAATAGGTTCTTAGGTCGTCTCAAAGCGGTTCACAAAATCATTATCCGTGGTTAAAGGGCCTTTGCAACCAGCTAATATCTTTCTCAACTCATTGGGGAGCATACAACCGGTGCTGCCATTTCGGCGCTCACAGCTAGCATTCAACGATTCTAGCACTACCCAACCACGTACTCATTTACAGCTGAGTGGACTGGAAAAAGTGGAGTAAAGTATCTTGCTCAATGATACAACACAGTGCCGTGCCGTGACTCGAACCCGCAACCATCAATCACGAGACTGGCGTTCTACCACTAGACTACCGTTCCACCATATCGTAATATCATATTTTACTCCTCCCTAAACATATTTCAAAGACCCCTTTCCCTCTTATATTTACAACTCCTTTATACTTCTCCCTCGATATATCGCCAGACCCCTTTATAACGCCAACCTATTCAGATTCAGGGAAAGAATAGACCTGCAGTATCCCACAGAATAATCATAAGAGGCGACTAATGTGGGCCCAAGGGTTGTTTCTTACGATATAGAAACTAGGAACAGACCTTTTGCATCCCACTGAATGTGTATTATAAAAGATGAATTATGTGGGCCCCCTTCAGAATCGGGGGGTCGCTTCGGTGTCTTCTACTAAAATGACATGGAAGAGACGGAAACTGATCAACTACCCACATTCGAACATTTCACATCTTTTGCGTTTCATAACTTTCCTGTTTTCTTTCCTTCTTTTCTATCTATTTTCCCTTTCCCACAGACTCTCCTAGGCACCCGTCCTCATATGACCCTGGCTGTTGCGAGGACGTTCAACCGCAAACCATCAAACATTTTAACGCCAAATGGTGGCAGTATAATAATTAAGGTTCTACTGTAATTCAGTTCAGTTCGAAACGAGAACTACACAATATAATGCCAGTAACTTTATAGCTTCCAAACGACTCGGCATATTCCCATTCATGCTGAATATTACTGTCACGTTAGATAACGAAGTGTCGTTTGGGGAAGCCGCCCCAATGAGAACACTGTCGACACGTGTTCCTTTCTAATTAGGTGAAATGTGTGTCAATTATCGCCGTACTCCTAATGGGCCCGCATAATTATTAGTATTTCACAGAACCTAACACTATTATCGACATCCTACATTGTCAGGCACGACCTGCTATTCTTTTGAAACTGCAAATAATATTTAAAAAAAAAGGAAGTCAGCAGTCTGCTGCAGAGCGTCACAATTTTAGCGTTAACGCCGACTGTTCGCCAGTTGGCCCGGAATGATAAATGGAAACGCGAGGGAACATCGGTGGCTAAGTTACTGTCATCTCACTGGGGGTTTCTGGAGAAAACCAAGACAGACACTACGTAACAAAATTACTCGATGAACTTTAACGTTTTTTTTAACCACCAGTCAATCGCTTTGTTATATTAATGAACACTACGACTAAACGCCTCTCCGTGAATTGTTTTTATTACGTGTAATTCATTGCCTGTGTTATCCGTGGCACTGTCGGCTGTGATTCCATTGATCACCAATTTGGAAACATTATTGGAATTTAATCATTACAACATTGCACACGTTAAAACTAGAATAATTCGAACAGATTTATGTTCTGAAGAGAAAACCCCCACACAAAGTGTCTATATATCCTAATGTGAACGTTACCGCGGTTGGGTGTGTCGACATGCGCTGGAATGTGGCGTTAAGTGCCGCTGTTATATTTTATATTGACAAAAAAATCTGTTTGTTCTGTAAGTGAAGTTAAGAGAACTGGCATATCTCTCTTCTCTGAAGTCGACACACCCGGGTGGTAGTCTGATGGTTCTATCGATCTGCGCGCGTGGTCCTGGATGCTGCACGTGCTTTACATGGGAACAGACACGTCTCAAGAGTATTACATGTACACACACACACACACACACACATATATACATGTATATTCTTTATCATGCAATTCATAACCTCATGAGTTCCCCTAGATTGATTGCAACTTTGCTGTGTCCGAGAGCTTGCGCGTTTTGTTGAGTCCGATATACCGTTAGGGTAGGTACATGTATAACCACACCAGACGGGTCGAGATGGAGAGCAAGTCCCTCACAGAAATTTTCCTATTTGACATAACGGCATATGAATAGTGTAAAATGGCACATTAGTGATTATAAAACAACCAACTACGACAGTTACATGCGTATCTTCCCTACCCTATTTATATGTTTTTTTTAATCTTGATCATTAGCCTTCGTAACGCCTTCCATGGTACCACCTCAAGTTGGCAATATTGCAGAGTGTCTACTTAATTGCGAAGAGGACCGGGTAACTGGTTCTGTCCCAAGGCCAGGACATACAGAAGTCCTTAGAAATGGTACATATAGTTTTTAGTCCCTGCTTAACGCTGACTTTGCAGGATAAGCGCAATGGCTGGTTTTTCTCCCACCCTTCAAATGTGTGTCTCCCGTTTAAGCCGGGTAAAATCAGCTTGTCACCCCATAGGGGGAGATAGCCTCGTGCCGTTTAGCACGTGTTCAATTGTGACGTCATTAAAATGCGTCATCGGTAATTGTGACGTCATCAAAAGTGAATGACGATATACATACCCAACATGTGTTTTTGTTTAAAAACATGGCAGACTACTGTCGGTGGAGCTGTGACTGAAATAATAGGATGGGAAAAACAGAATCTTCCCGTACCTTGAGGGGCTAACAGAGAAATCTCCAACCCTCGGGTCGATTTTTTTTTTAGTCTAAGCCTCGGGTTAGACAACCAAAAAACATCACCCGCGGGTTGGAGATTTCTCTGTCACACCCTCAAGGTAGGGGAAGATTCTATTAATCTCAGTTGTCAATGTAATTTGACCGGATGGACTAATGTGCTGGGTACATTCGGCATGATGGTACAGTGTGTTAGCACTCTGAAGTCGGCACCAGATCGGCGATATCGCAAGACGGCAAATATCACCATATTGCCTGCCTATATATAGATTTCATTACCCACATCGAGGTACGTCACTAAATTTAACCCTTGGCGTTCATAAGATAATGAAACCTAAATAAATATATAAATACCACGAATATTTATGCAAAGTCTTATGTAGTAGACTAAAAGATTTATTGTTGTGTGGTAGTCTTATGTGGTGTCAATGATTTCCAAGTAATATCATAACATACAAGTAACCAAATAAAACGCTATAAAGTGTTGATTAAATTCAAACATGAAACGTCATAAATCATTGTACAAATTCTTGGATACTCAATAAAATTTATAATGTATGTACTGTAAAGCGCTTTAGAGTGGCTTATGTTAGCTAGATAGGGCGCTATATCAAATGTTGTATGTTTAATAAAAAAATAAAATAAACATGCCACGAGAACCTCCCTTAATATCTCGGACTGAAGTCTCGTTCCGGCATCTAGTTTACTTCCCTCTAAAAGCCGTTAACTTTTATCCACATGAGAGCTTAATCCAATGATTGGTGTCTTGTAATATTTACCAAAACAAAATCACATTAGTTATTCTGACGTGAGGAGTAAATAAATGTTCAATATGTGAACATAAATAAGGCTCCCACGATTTTTTTAATGTACGCCATTTGATGATAAATATTGTGTACCGTTACATTTTTGACATAATTATTAATAGGTATCTGAAATGTGGAAATTGAAGCCAATATCGATACGAAGGGACAAACATTGCATACTTGAAACAGCTATCAAATGAAGGCGCTGTTTGGTAATAACGGGTCCACTCGAAGCCCATTTCAAAGTTATTTTTTATTGAAATGCCATAATCTGGAGACGATAGCTTTACGACCCATCCGGTCACTTTCGGACCACGTGCTGGCCAGATGTAGTTGGACAAAGCAGAACATACGGAAGGCTGTTTGTTTATTGCTTAACGGCCAATCGGACACAATAGATTATAATATCATGTACATGTAGGGGCCATTGCACGGTACTGCATTCAATGGAGGCCAGTTTGAAAAAGAAAGCGACCGGCCATAGAAGAATTAATGGAGACAATTTTAGAGGCATCTTACGCAAACCATTGGTAAATGTCGACAGCTGAATATAATCTATACTGAGGTCAATTTTTATTGTAGTTGAATGTCATTGAAACTCGTGATAAATCTTATGACGAAGGAAGTCAAACTCGACACCAAGCACGTTTATATTGATAAAGTGAAGCCCGCGTTGAACTACCCCGGTTTCTTAGAATGCAATGCATTAGGTGAACTTCGTTAACTCATTCACCCCTGAAGATACATTTGAACTCTTCCATTTCAAAGGCTATAGGATAGCTCATTATAAAATGTCAGGAGATTAACTGAGTTAAACACCAGTGTAAATCTAGTGACAGACGAGTTCTGAAAGGCGTAATTGAGTTGAAGGATACAGCTCTACTTGAAAAAGATATCACAAAAGGAAGTGAAAAATTAAAGCTGTAAATTAGAAACGTTCACGGTAATTCAAGTATAGATACCATTCCGAAAGAGCTATAGCAGCCAAATCAAGGCACCATCTCTTTTATAACATTCCCTCATTCCAGAACAATTGATTTTTTTTTGTTTTCACGAGAAATTCTTGAATCACCTAAAAATTGGAACTGCATTTCGCAACGTTTTTAATATTATAACTGACTTATACCGGAAGTCATTGTAGAAATGTTAACTAGAAGATTTCGGCATACCAGAAATTTATTATTCGAAATAACATGCGATGTGTCTAAACATACAAGTTTTTGTCTAAATTTAATGACCCTTCGAATGATACGTCAGAGCCTGAATATAGGAAATATTCGAATTTACCGGAAGATGCTCTACAGACAATATCTAGCAGTACATATGGGCAGTTGACAACGGATGTCGTTGTGAAAGTTTGGAACAAACGTCAAACTGTAAAGTGGGCCAGAGGATCAGTAGAGAACAAGTTGTTAGCGTAATATTCTTAATACAATCTACAAATAAATATAACTGTACAGGTCCTTTGTTTTAGTAATCATTTTAACTGTTCGTTTTCGCTGTAACACTACCGTTGTATCTGTCTCAACAGACACCATGTGCGACAAATCATATCGGTCGGGTTCATTGTCTTATCCGACAACCTGTTTAACAAAACATATTGTTGGTCGGGTTCACTGTCTTATCCGACAACCTGTTTAACAAACATATTAGCTTTGCAAAATTACATGTACAGAAGATTACCTGTCTAATCCGACAGTATGCGTCCCACATCATATTCATCAGAATAACCTGTCTAATCTGATCACCTGTGGATCATAATATATCCTCATATTACCCTGTCTAATCCGACACCTTGTGAGAAACAAAATACTCATTAGATTATCATGTCTAATCCGATATCCTGCGGGGCACAATTATCGGTCAGATTAATCTGTCTTATCCGATACCATGTAGGTCACAACATATTTTTCAGAATAACCTGTCTAATCTGATTCTTATGAATCACAACATGCCATCACATTACCCTGTATAATCCGACACCTTGTGAGAAACAAAATACTCATTACATTTTCATGTCTAATCCGGTATCCTGCGGGGCACAATTATCGGTCAGATTAACACCTGTCTGTAAAGCACAACATATTTGTCAGATTAAATAGAATGTCGGAGTACATAGGTTTTATCCTGTAGAATTCATTGAAAATGGGAGTATAACACTGCATTGTATCATAAAGTACATCAAAATACTCGAAGTTTACATTAAGCACGTTTAACCGTATTATAAACAACTGCTCGGTAAATAAGCACCTGAAAAAAAAAAGAATTCGACGATATTTTCTTAGAGTTCAAATCGAATGTTCTTAAAAGAATATTTAATTTTCATGTTCATTTGTATTCATGAATCATGTCTAGAGTTAGTTACATTTGTAATATCAATATTAAAATAGCATCTTAATAGCAAACTCAAATCTTCCCCGATGCATGCATGTACACGCGAGAAATCAATTATTTGCAGTATACCGTTAACAAAGTTATTTTAAAAATGTCAAAGGTTAAAGTTCGGCGTTGAATTATTACACAGATAAGCATAACTACACGTTTCATGGAATCTTCAAACCAATCAACAAAAACAGTCAAATTAAGGGAAAGTGTTGTTTTCTGCAAGTTATATTCAATTTAAAAAAAGGAAAATTAAATTAAAAGTAATCTCGAACCAAGCAAAATGTTTCTTTTTCCAAACTTCTTGAATTTCTAATAATTACATGTTTCCGGTAATTCAGTTATCGAATAAGCTTTGAATGTCATTCCAAAATATACCTTTCATCTCTGTCATTTGCAAAATGCAAAATCATAAAGAAAGTATAACTCAAATTCATTAAAATTATTATTTTCAACAATTTAAAATTTGAGGTAATCATCAGCTGATGCGTCACAAAGTGAGGTAATCACAAGCTGATGCGTCACTAAGTGAGGTAATCACAAGCGGATGCGTCACTGAGTGAGGTAATCACAAGCTGATGCGTCACTTAGTGAGGTAATCACAAGCTGATGCTTCATTAAGTGAGGTAATCACAAGCTGATGCGTCATTAAGTGAGGTAATCACAAGCTGATGCGTCATTAAGTGAGGTAATCACAAGCTGATGCGTCATTAAGTGAGGTAATCACAAACTGATGCGTCACTGAGTGAGGTATTCACAAGCTGATGCGTCATTAAGTGAGGTAATCTAAAGCTGATGCGTCATTAAGTGAGGTAATCACAAGCTGATGCGTCACTTAGTGAGGTTATCCCGAGCTGATGCGACACTGAGTGAGCTAATCACAAGCCGATGCGTCACTAAGTGAGTATATCACAAGCTGATGCGTCACTTAGTGAGGTTATCCCGAGCTGATGCGACACTGAGTGAGCTAATCACAAGCCGATGCGTCACTAAGTGAGTATATCACAAGCTGATGCGTCACTTAGTGAGGTACTCACTTAGTGACGCATCAGCTTGTGATTAGCTCACTCAGTGTCGCATCAGCTCGGGATAACCTTACTAAGTGACGCATCAGCTTGTGATATACTCACTTAGTGACGCATCAGCTTGCGATTACCTGACTTAGTGACGCATCAGCTTGTGATTACCTCACCTAGTGACGCATCAGCTTGTGATATCCTCACTCAGTGACGCATCAGCTTGTGATTACCTTACTCAGTGAAGCATCAGCTTGTGATTACCTCACTTAATGACGCATCAGCTTGTGATTACCTCACTCAGTGACGCATCAGCTTGTGATTTCCTTACTCAGTGAAGCATCAGCTTGTGATTACCTCACTTTTTTTAAATTGAATATAACTTGCAGAAAACAACACTTTCCCTTAATTTGACTGTTTTTGTTGATTGGTTTGAAGATTCCATTAAACGTGTAGTTATGCTTATCTGTTTAATAATTCAACGCCGAACTTTAACCTTTGACATTTTTAAAATAACTTTGTTAACGGTATACTGCAAATAATTGATTTCTCGCGTGTACATGCATGCATCGTGGAAGATTTGAGTTTGCTATTAAGATGCTATTTTAATATTGATATCACAAATGTAACTAACTCTAGACATGATTCATGAATACAAATGAACATGAAAATTAAATATTATTTTAAGAACATTCGACTTGAACTCTAAGAAAATATCGTCGAATTCTTTTTTTTTTTCAGGTGCTTATTTACCGAGCAGTTGTTTATAATACGGTTAAACGTGCTTAATGTAAACCTCGAGTATTTTGATGTACTTTATGATACAATGCGGTGTTATACTCCAATTTTCAATGAAATCTACAGGATAAAACCTATGTACTCCGACATTCTATTTAATCTGACAAATATGTTGTGCTTTACAGAGTGTTGCTTAGACAGGTGTTAATCTGACCGATAATTGTGCCCCGCAGTATATCGGATTAGACATGAAAATGTAATGAGTATTTTGTTTCTCACAAGGTGTCGGATTATACAGGGTAATGTGATGGCATGTTGTGATTCATAAGAATCAGATTAGACAGGTTATTCTGAAAAATATGTTGTGACCTACATGGTATCGGATAAGACAGATTAATCTGACCGATAATTGTGCCCCGCAGGATATCGGATTAGACATGATAATCTAATGAGTATTTTGTTTCTCACAAGGTGTCGGATTAGACAGGGTAATATGAGGATATATTATGATCCACAGGAGATCAGATTAGACAGGTTATTCTGATGAATATGATGTGTGACGCATACTGTCGGATTAGACAGGTAATCTTCTGTACATGTAATTTTGCAAAGCTAATATGTTTGTTAAACAGGTTGTCGGATAAGACAGTGAACCCGACCAACAATATGTTTTGTTAAACAGGTTGTCGGAAAAGACAATAAACCCGACCGATAGGATTTGTCGCACATGATGGTGTCTGTTGAGACAGATACAACGGTAGTGTTACAGCGAAAACGAACAGTTAAAATGATTACTAAAACAAAGGATCTGTACAGTTATATTTATTTGTAGATTGTATTTAGAATATTACGCTAACAACTTGTTCTCTACTGATCCTCTGGCCCACTTTACAGTTTGACGTTTGTTCCAAACTTTTACAACGACATCCGTTGTCAACTGCCCATATGTACTGCTAGATATTGTCTGTAGAGCAACTTCCGGTAAATTCGAATATTTCCTATATTCAGGCTCTGACGTATCATTCGAAGGGTCATTAAATTTAGACAAAAACTTGTATGTTTAGACACATCGCATGTTATTTCGAATAATAAATTTCTGGTATGCCGAAATCTTCTAGTTTACATTTCTACAATGAGCTTGTGATTACCTCACTTAATTACGCATCAGCTTGTGATTACCTCACTCAGTGTCGCATCAGCTCGTGATAACCTCACTAAGTGACGCATCAGCTTGTGATAACCTCACTCAGTGACGCATCAGCTTGTGATGACCTCTCAGTGACGCATCAGCTTGTGATTACCTCACTCAGTGACGCATCAGCTTGTGATTACCTCACTTAATGACGAATCAGCTTGTGATTACCTCACTTAGTGGCGCATCAGCTTGTGATTACCTCACTCAGTGACGCATCAGCTCGTGATAACCTCACTAAGTGACGCATCAGCTTGTGATTACCTCTCTCAGTGTCGCATCAGCTTGTGATTACCTCACTCAGTGATGCATCAGCTTGTGATTACCTCACTCAGTGTCGCATCAGCTTGTGATTACCTCACCTATTTACGCATCAGCTTGTGATTACCTAACTTAATGACGCATCAGCTTGTGATTACCTCACTTTTTTTAAATTGAATATAACTTGCAGAAAACAACACTTTCCCTTAATTTGACTGTTTTTGTTGATTGGTTTGAAGATTCCATGAAACGTGTAGTTATGCTTATCTGTGTAATAATTCAACGCCGAACTTTAACCTTTGACATTTTTAAAATAACTTTGTTAACGGTATACTGCAAATAATTGATTTCTCGCGTGTACATGCATGCATCGGGGAAGATTTGAGTTTGCTATTAAGATGCTATTTTAATATTGATATTACAAATGTAACTAACTCTAGACATGATTCATGAATACAAATGAACATGAAAATTAAATATTATTGCTGATGCGTCACTTAGTGAGGTAATCACGAGCTGATGCGTCACTGAGTGTGGTAGTCACAAGCTGATGTGTCACTAAGTGAGTATATCACAAGCTGATGCGTCACTAAGTGAGGTAAACACAAGCTGATGCGTCACTGAGTGAGGTAATCACAAGCTGATGCGTCACTTAGTGAGGTTATCACAAGCTGATGCGTCACTAAGTGAGGTAATCACAAACTGATGCGTCACTGAGTGAGGTAATCACAAGCTGATGCGTCATTAAGTGAGGTAATCACAAGCTGATGCGTCATTAAGTGAGGTAATCACAAGCTGATGCGTCACTAAGTGAGGTAATCACAAGCTGATGCGTCACTAAGTGAGGTAATCACAAGCTGATGCGTCACTTAGTGAGGTAATCACAAGCTGAGGCGTCACTAAGTGAGGTAATCACAAGCTGATGCGTCATTAAGTGAGGTAATCACAAGCTGATGCGTCACTAGGTGAGGTAATCACACGCTGATGCGACACTGAGTGAGGTAATCACAAGCTGATACGTCACTAAGTGAGTATATCACAAGCTGATGCGTCACTTAGTGAGGTAATCACAAGCTGATGCGTCACTGAGTGTGGTAATCACAAGCTGATGCGTCACTAAGTGAGGTAATCACAAGCTGATGCGTCACTTAGTGAGGTAATCACGAGCTGAGGCGTCACTAAGTGAGGTAATCACAAGCTGATGCGTCATTAAGTGAGGTAATCACAAGCTGATGCGTCACTAGGTGAGGTAATCACACGCTGATGCGACACTGAGTGAGGTAATCACAAGCTGATACGTCACTAAGTGAGTATATCACAAGCTGATGCGTCACTTAGTGAGGTAATCACAAGCTGATGCGTCACTGAGTGTGGTAATCACAAGCTGATGCGTCACTAAGTGAGGTAATCACAAGCTGATGCGTCACTTAGTGAGGTAATCACAAGCTGATGCGTCACTAAGTGAGGTAATCACAAGCTGATGCGTCACTAAGTGAGGTAATCACAAGCTGATGCGTCACTTAGTGAGGTAATCACAAGCTGATGCGTCACTAAGTGAGGTAATCACAAGCTGATGCGTCACTAAGTGAGGTAATCACAAGCTGATGCGTCACTAAGTGAGGTAATCACAAGCTGATGCGTCACTAAGTGAGGTAATCACAAGCTGATGCGTCACTAAGTGAGGTAATCACAAGCTGATGCGTCACTAAGTGAGGTAATCACAAGCTGATGCGTCACTAAGTGAGGTAATCACAAGCTGATGCGTCACTAAGTGAGGTAATCACAAGCTGATGCGTCACTTAGTGAGGTAATCACGAGCTGAGGCGTCACTAAGTGAGGTAATCACAAGCTGATGCGTCATTAAGTGAGGTAATCACAAGCTGATGCGTCACTAGGTGAGGTAATCACACGCTGATGCAACACTGAGTGAGGTAATCACAAGCTGATACGTCACTAAGTGAGTATATCACAAGCTGATGCGTCACTTAGTGAGGTAATCACGAGCTGATGCGTCACTGAGTGTGGTAATCACAAGCTGATGCGTCACTAAGTGAGTATATCACAAGCTGATGCGTCACTAAGTGAAGTAATCACAAACTGATGCGTCACTGAGTGAGGTAATCACAAGCTGATGCGTCACTGAGTGAGGTAATCACAAACTGATGCGTCATTAAGTGAGGTAATCACAAACTGATGCGTCATTAGGTGAGGTAATCACAAGCAGATGCGTCACTGAGTGAGGTAATCACAAGCTGATGCGTCACTGAGTGAGGTAATCACAAGCTGATGCGTCACTGAGTGAGGTAATCACAAGCTGATGCGTCACTTAGTGAGGTAATCACAAGCTGATGCGTCACTAAGTGAGGTAATCACAAGCTGATGCGTCACTAAGTGAGGTAATCACAAGCTGATGCGTCACTAAGTGAGGTAATCACAAGCTGATGCGTCACTAAGTGAGGTAATCACAAGCTGATGCGTCACTAAGTGAGGTAATCACAAGCTGATGCGTCACTAAGTGAGGTAATCACAAGCTGATGCGTCACTAAGTGAGGTAATCACAAGCTGATGCGTCACTGAGTGAGGTAATCACAAGCTGATGCGTCACTAAGTGAGGTAATCACAAGCTGATGCGTCACTAAGTGAGGTAATCACAAGCTGATGCGTCACTAAGTGAGGTAATCACAAGCTGATGCGTCACTAAGTGAGGTAATCACAAGCTGATGCGTCACTAAGTGAGGTAATCACAAGCTGATGCGTCACTAAGTGAGGTAATCACAAGCTGATGCGTCACTAAGTGAGGTAATCACAAGCTGATGCGTCACTAAGTGAGGTAATCACAAGCTGATGCGTCACTAAGTGAGGTAATCACAAGCTGATGCGTCACTAAGTGAGGTAATCACAAGCTGAGGCGTCACTAAGTGAGGTAATCACAAGCTGATGCGTCATTAAGTGAGGTAATCACAAGCTGATGCGTCACTAGGTGAGGTAATCACACGCTGATGCGACACTGAGTGAGGTAATCACAAGCTGATACGTCACTAAGTGAGTATATCACAAGCTGATGCGTCACTTAGTGAGGTAATCACAAGCTGATGCGTCACTGAGTGTGGTAATCACAAGCTGATGCGTCACTAAGTGAGGTAATCACAAGCTGATGCGTCACTTAGTGAGGTAATCACAAGCTGATGCGTCACTAAGTGAGGTAATCACAAGCTGATGCGTCACTAAGTGAGGTAATCACAAGCTGATGCGTCACTAAGTGAGGTAATCACAAGCTGATGCGTCACTAAGTGAGGTAATCACAAGCTGATGCGTCACTAAGTGAGGTAATCACAAGCTGATGCGTCACTAAGTGAGGTAATCACAAGCTGATGCGTCACTAAGTGAGGTAATCACAAGCTGATGCGTCACTAAGTGAGGTAATCACAAGCTGATGCGTCACTAAGTGAGGTAATCACAAGCTGATGCGTCACTAAGTGAGGTAATCACAAGCTGATGCGTCACTAAGTGAGGTAATCACAAGCTGATGCGTCACTAAGTGAGGTAATCACAAGCTGATGCGTCACTAAGTGAGGTAATCACAAGCTGATGCGTCACTAAGTGAGGTAATCACAAGCTGATGCGTCACTAAGTGAGGTAATCACAAGCTGATGCGTCACTAAGTGAGGTAATCACAAGCTGATGCGTCACTAAGTGAGGTAATCACAAGCTGATGCGTCACTAAGTGAGGTAATCACAAGCTGATGCGTCACTAAGTGAGGTAATCACAAGCTGATGCGTCACTAAGTGAGGTAATCACAAGCTGATGCGTCACTAAGTGAGGTAATCACAAGCTGATGCGTCACTAAGTGAGGTAATCACAAGCTGATGCGTCACTGAGTGAGGTAATCACAAGCTGATGCGTCACTGAGTGAGGTAATCACAAGCTGATGCGTCACTGAGTGAGGTAATCACAAGCTGATGCGTCACTTAGTGAGGTTATCACAAGCTGATGCGTCACTAAGTGAGTATATCACAAGCTGATGCGTCACTTAGTGAGGTAATCACAAGCTGATGCGTCACTAAGTGAGGTAATCACGAGCTGATGCGTCACTGAGTGTGGTAATCACAAGCTGATGCGTCACTAAGTGAGTATATCACAAGCTGATGCGTCACTAAGTGAGGTAATCACAAGCTGATGCGTCACTAAGTGAGGTAATCACAAGCTGATGCGTCACTGAGTGAGGTAATCACAAGCTGATGCGTCACTGAGTGAGGTAATCACAAGCTGATGCGTCACTTAGTGAGGTTTTCACAAGCTGATGCGTCACTAAGTGAGTATATCACAAGCTGATGCGTCACTTAGTGAGGTAATCACAAGCTGATGCGTCACTGAGTGTGGTAATCACAAGCTGATGCGTCACTAAGTGAGGTAAACACAGGCTGATGCGTCACTTAGTGAAGTAAACACGAGCTGAGGCGTCACTAAGTGAGGTAACCACAAGCTGATGCGTCATTAAGTGAGGTAATCACAAGCTGATGCGTCACTAGGTGAGGTAATCACAAGCTGATGCGACACTGAGTGAGGTAATCACAAGCTGATACGTCACTAAGTGAGTATATGACAAGCTGATGCGTCACTTAGTGAGGTAATCACAAGCTGATGCGTCACTGAGTGTGGTAATCACAAGCTGATGCGTCACTAAGTGAGGTAAACACAGGCTGATGCGTCACTTAGTGAAGTAAACACGAGCTGAGGCGTCACTAAGTGAGGTAACCACAAGCTGATGCGTTACTAAGTGAGGTAATGACAAACTGATGCGTCACTTAGTGAGGTAATCACAAGCTGATGCGTCATTAAGTGAGGTAATCACAAGCTGATGCGTCACTAAGTGAGGTAATCACAAGCTGATGCGTCACTGAGTGACAAGCACATCATTCCGCCCGGTAAAATTTTACTGACAACGGGTGCATCAGTTGTTGCCATTACCCTTAAATGCAGAACGTTAAGCAGGGAATAATAACTACCATTTTTAAGGACTTTGGTATGTCCCGATCTGGGGACAGAACCCCTAGCCTTTATCACAAGGGCGAACGCTCAACATCAAAGCCAGAAGTGAGGTGCTGCCAAGCAAGGCGTTAGGAAATAAAAGGTAGATAGATAAAAAAAATCTGGAAAACATCGCCATACTAAAGTGACCTCTGCTGTGGCGAGGATCAACTCCTATCAGTCAATCAATCTATACCGTTTGGAACATTACTCAGAGGATCGGGACCAAATATGTTCAATTACACGAGAGAATAGATTTTATCAAACACATAGATATTAGTAAATGTCCTTTAGCACGCTCACATTAAAATGATTCCGTTAAATAAACATATTCAGATAACAATCGAATCCAAATAAAGAAAACAATTTAACACTCTTTGATGAGTTGAGTGTACTTCCGGTAGACAAAAAACCACGTGACATGTACAAACCAATGACGCCTCGCGTGCTGTTCGCGTTTGTGGACACATACATGTACCATAACCACAGTCCACGTGCGCAGTAATCATTCATTCGACTACAGCGTCCCCTACGGAATAGATGCAGTTATTGAACACTGTCCCCATTTGTTGATGAATGCCAGCGTTTATATGCTACGGCGGGGACCTGTCCCATAGCGACTCGGCCGAGTGTGATACCACTGTCAGCCTTCGAAAGTCCCCTTCGATCATCTATACGTCAAATATATTCCTAAATCCCCTAATGTCTTCCTGTGATATGTTCACCATTATTTATTGTATACTCGTGCGATTCTGGTGTTATTTAAAAGTGAACGTCCATTTTAATGCAAAATCAGAAATCCATATATACTCCTGGCGTTATTTGAAAGTGAACATTAATATTAATATATATCATTCGATTGTCTTTTCAAGTTTATCCAACATATATTGTATCCAATGAGGTCTTCAATCCTTTCATATTTCTAAAGAAAGAACCTGTTGTTGTGAATGAGCTCGAGTTGTTAAAAAGATTAAACCTTTGCTTTCGGGAAAAATCAACAGCAACAAATCTAGTACGCTAGAATTCGTCTCCATAAATTCGAGCTAAAGTTTGGGAAACTAAGGCCATTGGGATGAATCGTTAACTTCATCACGTTCTGGAAGACAAAACAGAGCTACAGTCTACTAGTTATTTAGATTTTATTAGCCTTAGATGCCGAATCAATGCCATTTTTTCGTTCCTGAGAATCAGCCATTTCTTTTTTAAACAAATTAGATACACTGTCACTACACATTCCAGTCTGTCGATGTAGACGCTTTTTAGTGCCGTAGTCTATACATGTTGATTAAGACTGTTCCTGTTTTTAGATAATGACGTATCAGAAAATACGTACAAGATTGTATTCGTACATCTAGTAACTGGATTTATTGTTTAAACTGATTCGAAATCCTAACGATTTTGTTTTTCCGGGCAAATTAAGACACGAAACCCCATTACGCAATGCATATTAACTTTCAAAATCCTCAACCAAGCGGTAGATACAGTTTCTGGTTTGTATCATTTTAAAATTTACGGTAATCATGAATAAATACGCGTACGTCAAGAAGTGGGAGCATTTCTTAAAATATTTACGGTTTATTGAAAATATTTTTGAAGACAAAAGTTACCAAGGAATTAACCAAAATTAGCAATTTGTTTAAAATGTTTTGGTTAATTGGTTTGGTTTTATTTTGTTTAACGTCCTATTAACAGCTAAGGTCATTAAAGGACGTGCCTCCATGTGTGTTATGTATGGGTGAATGTGTGTATGTGTTCTGGAGTCAGGGTATGTTGGTGTACTTGCCTTCTTGTAATAGCGCGGATCTGATGCCGACTTTATAGTGCTATCGCACTAAAATCCCGTGCCGAAGGCACCCAGCACAGCACTCGGCCCGGTCACATTATACTGACAACAGATGAACCATATTTAGTAGTGGTTTTCTGTCCCAAATACTGTGTACTGCAGTTTGTTCAAGACTTGCACAGCTTTATCAGCCAATCAGTAAGTCTTCATACGTTTGTTGTTCATATCTAATATAATTTCCGGTTCAAATATGTTTCTCCGCGGATATTAAAATTGGAATTGATAACAGGTTTTAAATTGATTGAAATCTACAGGTATCTAATATGAAAAAAACAACATACATTTCTTTATTGATAATTTGATACTTTTGGGCCGATTAACGTGGGGGGTACATGTAAATAGGAGGGGGACATCCCGTCACGAGTTGCACGTTTTTCTTGTAACCTTCCGGGTAGTCAACAGTCTTATATATATACAATCAAACCAGCACAATAGACTATTTGTGGCTTTTGATCAGAGACGTATCCACGTTAAAAAGATTAGAGAAAAGTCACTGGGGTTTATCTTTGATTTAAAGTATCACAGGAAAATTCTATTTCGAGGAATCGTGATCCTTTTTTATATGAAACTGTTTTTTATTCCTTAAATTACAACTTTTTTATATCTTTTTTGACTGCGAAGTTAAAAATAAAAATTTCGACTTCTGAAAATCTTTGACGCTACTTCGCTTCAGTTAATTATTAAATTTGATACACTCTATTTATGATTTAAAGGTTTAAAATATATTTCTCATAGATTTACCTAAGATACGTAACCTTTCTATTTAAAGACCTTTATAAACTACAATAAATCAGCTGGCACTGCGTGTTTGAATTGATTTGTAAATTTACGGAAATGTCAAGCGTTTCTGGGACTCTGAGATGTGGTAGTTATTTAGCGGAGTTTACTGCTATTTGGTCGTTTTCCCTGTAGGTACACTCAGTCCGGAACTGATATGTGATGTCACATGCCGATATCGATTTCTGTAAAAGAAACCGATATCAAGGAGGATGGTAAAACAGATTTGTACTCAGCATTCTCCTGTCAACCCGGCAGCAAAATGGCAAATATTTTACTTGTTTGTCAAGTCGAATTCTAAGGATGTTCTCATGTCGATGAAGTACTGTGTCATCTTTATTCCCCAAAATCCCACGAGAACGAATTTCGTTGTTAATGACACCGCTACAAAGCTCTCTGGAGCTCATAAAGAACTCACCTCGCTTTGCCAACATTATGATGCAACGGAGAAATCCATTTTCGTATATTGTTTTTTCCCCTCTTTTGTGTCCCCAGTACTGTCCAGAAAAGACAAGGTCTACGAGAGCAGCTGGTCGTACTGGTAACACAGCATTACAAAGTATGTATTTAGTTGGCAATAAGGTATTGATAGGTTGGCGGATTGTCGAAGGCCCCGCCGGACACGCCAATTGGTTAACTGGATGTCGGCATGCCGAGACTGCGAGGCCTGACCCGGGGGAAGAAGGGCGACACCTCGACATGATCAACTCCGCCGGAATCAGTCTAACAACTACTACAGATCAATTATTCGCCCACCTTCTAGCAGGGTGTTACTGTCTAAGGAATGCCTTGGGACCATCTCAAATAGAAAGCCAAGCACTGGCACTACCCTTGGTTATAAGGCTTTCCGGAGGCATTCCCCTTCAATTACATGCAAATATAATACAAAATGGTCTACTCGTTTCTGTGGTTTACGACCCTGACAACCATCTTTTAATTTGTTTCATTGATTATTTTGTCAAAGTAAAAAAGAAAGTACGTTACCTTCTAGTGCATCACAATCCCTGAACAGATTGCCGTATTGTTGGAAAAGTATGACGACTCCGGCTTTCATGTGTTCGTGAATGTCTCCTGACCTTCGGGAGTCCTTGTACGGGACCGTTCTCGACCCCGAAACATTCGTCCGGTCCTGAGGATGCTTGTGGAAAAAGTTCATGGCAAATATCGGGGGTTCGTATAGAGTCTCGTTGTGATAGCGGGCCATGGTGTTGTATACAAACTTTCGTTTGTACCATAACTCCATGTACGAGTTGGTGTCTGCAGGGCGCATCAACTCCGTGTTACTTGCTCCATATAAACTGTTATTTAACATTGTCGAGTTAAATCCACGATATTCCCAATAATCCGTTGTCATGGAAACGATCAACAAAACCGTTACGTTACCTGCGAAAATCAAACTACTATAATTACAAATCTGTACCATTCCCGATTGTTACCTGAATAGGTAAGTGGGTCCCATCATTCAATTTCACGGGTCATTTCAAACTGGCACAAATAACAACAGAGTAGCACCTGTACTCGCACATTGTAGCAGCCCCCTGCGCTGAATCCTTTCTTTGTTATAACATAAATCCTCAGCACCTGTGCCTAATATCGTTCCAACAACGGATAACATCTGGCGCCATATCCAGTCGTGACCTGTGTAACGTTCACACCTGCAGACAACAGGACTAACGTGTTATGATATTAAAACTTACTTTGCCAATATTCTGTACGAAGTCACACCTTCCTCTAAGCATGGTTCATGTCTAAATCCTAGCAAAACAATACGCTTCAAAATCAATAACATCCCACGATTTCAAACATCTAACTTTCGCTCCGTATAACATGGGTTCCTCGTTGCGACGTGGCCCACTCAAGCCGAGCACTGTCCTATTCCCAACGTGTTTTGCACAACATGAATATCAACGCCTGGATAATAATTTGAAATATAACATCTTAAGTGCGTCCTTCCGTGTGTTTGTAGGGCGCAGAAGGGCGGACAGAACCTGATTGCGTTGCTACTACATCCGTGGAACTTACCGGTATGATCCGTCCTATCTTCTTATTGTCCCTTTTCACTTGTTTAAATTTCCACAAGCACCCACTCCTCATTTAATATTGATGGCACGAGTGACGCGTTTCAAATTAAACTATCTTTATGGTATGCACATGAATATTCTTTGAAAATAACACATCTGAGCATTTTACTGTAGAATCGTAAAACCAATTAACATCTTTTCATAAAAAAAATTAAACACCTATAAACGCCCGGACAGATCCATGATGATCACAACTTACGGGCGTTGACAAAATTTCGTCGGCATATATTCAATTATATCTGGAATCTTAAACAAGATCTGATACATGCGCGCACTTGTCCGTTTTCTTAAGATTTATATCCACTCCTGTTTCAAGCGTTAATTGGCACGAAATTATCGAGGAGGTTGAGGAGAGGTGAGGAGCCGGAGTGTGACAGTGTCAAACGTCCATTGTGTTCCTTCGCTGTGTGGCATACAACGCAACTTTGACAATTGTACGACAGAGAACCGTGAATTATTTACACCCCAAACGTTAATATTTGCTGTGTTGGAACTGTCGCATTGCCATCATTTCCTGGCAAGTGTCGGCGGCACGACCCCGTGGGGAAATTTACTGCATTCGTCCGTACTACGTATACGTCATCAGTGATTCCAGGGAGCAGGGAGCGACAGGGCCTCCAACGGTAAACTATGTGATACGGGTTCTGGCTAATTGTATGAAACAATTGGTTCAATTGGAGGTAGGGTATATTCTCGACTCCGGTCGGGCTGTCACATCCTCGGGGTTCATATCACAATAGGATGGACTTTATTTCACCAATAAATCCATTGTTTTGCCGGGTTATTTACCAATTATACTATTCTTGTGATACCATCTGCCGAAATTGATCCTCGACGTTGCAGCTTAATGAATTTTCCAATAATCATTTATTCTCTTGGTACCATTTTCAACTTAATATATTATTGTCCGAATATTCTAACGCCCGGACAGATCCATACACACACAAACACGAACACTGTGTAACAGGAGCATGACCCCGTGGCAAATTTAAATGCTGATTCCATTTGAATGCTTTTGATGCAGTGCACTGACATGTAAACTAGAGTAGACGATATCAGAATCAGCCGAGTATGCCCGCGATATGAATGTGGAGTGCTTTTACCATGTTATATAGGATGTTTATGAATCCCCATGATAGGACATTGGAGAGGCGTCGTTTTCCAGGAGAGATGTTTATATATATATTTATATCTATAAAAAATAGAACAAAAGACAGAGATAGCGTCTCTAGGCCTTTCTCGGGTTGATTCCCCGTTCATCAGGAGACTGTTATTTATATTTATATATATATAATATATATATACGCAAGCTTGAGAAAACCATGATTGTAATATCTGTCTATCCTTCTTAATATCGAACGAAATATCTGGGAAGAGTTAGCACTTCACTGCATTCCATTGCGGTTATTGTCGTAGTGTTTTTCTCCATACAGATTTAACGATCATACCATACATTGTAAAGTAGATTTAAAAGAAGAACAAAATTATATTGTTGTGTGTCACACAAGCATACAGCAGCGACTCCATACAGGATGTAGGAGTAATCCCAGGGCCTCGCCATTGATTTATGGATTGTATATTACCATGCTATAATATGGTGAAGGGGAGAATGTTTTGATACATAATTTCATCACGTTATTTGTATATTATAGGTGTTGTGCAGAGCGCGGGTGATGGATATGTTACGACCCTGTAGGAAAGCTATTTTGGTCGTCAATCTGACTTCTTGATAGTGAGGAAGTACATGTACGTTTCATTGAGATTGTATATGACCATTTTAAAATTTGTTTCTCGTGATATTGTGGACATCTAGAAATAGAATAAGAATATAGCGTATGCAGTTTTAATCTTTAAATACACAAAAGTATAAAGATGGTTTAAGTAACAAAACTCCCTTAATTCTAACTTTCCAGCAAATGGACAACAAATGTCGTCCATACGGAAAACAGTATATATAAGATAACACAATTGTCCCTCACTGTCCCAATTTTGAGGAGAAGAAACCACAAAAAGTAAAATGAACGTAACCTTAATTCACTTCTAACTTTTGCCCTTGACAAAGGCATGGAGTCCGAAATATTGGAACAGTGAATGACAATTGTGTTCTCTAGTATTAACCGTTTTAAGATTCAAACTTTCACCGAATTCAAACAATCTGAACATTATATCCCCCATCTGTTGACGGTCTGATCACAGAAGCCCAATCTATGGGCGGTCTATGACAAAAGCCCAATCTATGGGCGGTCTGACCATAGAAGCCCAATCTATGGGCGGTCTGACAACTAAAGCCAAATATATGGGCGGTCTGACAACTAAAGCCCAATCTATGGAGGGTCTATCACAAAATCCCAATGTACGGGTGGTCTGATCATAAAGTCAAATCTTTGGGCGGTCTGACCACTAAAGCCCAATTGGTGGGCGGTCTGATAACAGAAGCCCAATCTATGGGCGATCTGATCACAAAAGCCTAATCTACAGGCGGTCTGACAACTAACGCCCAATCTATGGGCGGTCTGATCACTAAAGCCGTATCTATGGGCGGTCTGATCACTAAAGCCTAATCTACGGGCGGTCTGATCACTTAAGTCCACTCTATGGACGGTCTGATCACTAAAACCCAATCTATGGATGGTCTGATTACTAAAGCCCAATATATGGGCGGTCTGATCACTAAAGAACAATATATGGGCGGTCTGATCACTAAAGCCTAATCTACAGGCGGTCTGATCATTATTGCCTAATCTTTGTGCGATCTGATCACTAGATATATAGTCTCCATCTATGGGCAGTGTGATAACTAAAAAAAAACCATACATTTGGGCGGTCTGATCATTTGTAGACGGTGTCAATATTATTGCTCTAACCGTCATGCACATATTTAGACGTTTAATCACAATTGCCATACCACTATTCCATCGACTCTTTGATCACCATTGTCTCCCCATCTGGGGATTCTCTGATCACATTTACATCACCCTCATACATATCGTTTCCCATCACCTTGTCTTATTTTCTCATATCCTGATCGAATTATCGCTAGTGATCACTAAATGATTAGTGAACTGATACATATTCGTTTACTCTTCATCTGTCGACGGTTCGATCACTGTTGCCCTGCTTTTCATATGTTTGCGCTTTCATCACCATTGCCCAGCCCCCTTTTGTGACGCTTTGCTCAATATTTTCTTCTCAAATTTGCCTCGGTTTGATCACAATGGCCCAACTTCTCACCTGTGTTACACATTTATCACTTTTGATCTTTCTCATATGTTTGACGCCATCATCACTATTGCCCAACCCCCATGTTTGACGCTCTCATCACTATTGCCCAACCCCGATGTTTGACGCTCTCATCACTATTGCCCAACACTGAGGTTTGACGCTCTCATCACTATTGTCCAACCCCGATGTTTGACGCTCTCATCGATATTGCCCAACCCCAAAGTTTGACGCTCTCATCACTATTGCCCAGCCCCGATGTTTGACGCTCTCATTGATATTGCCCGACCCCAATGTTTGACGCTCTCATTACTATTGCGCAACCCCAATGTTTGACGATCTCATTACTATTAATCAATGGGCAATGGTGATGAAAGCGTCAAACAAGCGTTTGACGCTCTCATCACTATTGCCCAACCCCATTGTTGGACGCTCTCATTACTTTTGTTCAACCCCGATGTTTGACGCTCTCATCGCTATTGCCCAACCCCGATGTTTGAAGATCTCATTACCATTGCCCAACCCCGATGTTTGACGCTCTCAAAGCTATTGCCCAACCCCCATGTTTGACGCTCTCATCGCTATTGCCCAGCCCCCATGTTTGACGCTCTCATTACTATTGCCCAACCCCAATGTTTGACGCTCTCATCACTATTGCCCGAGCCCCATGTTTGACGCTTTCATCACTATTGCCCAACCCCCATGTTTGACGCTCTCATTACTATTGCCCAACCCCGATGTTTGACGCTCTCATCGCTATTGCCCAACCCCAATGTTTGACACTCTCATTACTATTGCCCAACCCCGATGTTTGACGCTCTCATTGCTATTGCCCAACCCCGATGTTTGACGCTCTCATTACTATTACTCGACCCCAATGTTTTACGATCTCATCACTATTGCTCGACCCCAATCTTTGACGCTCTCATCACTATTGCCTAACCCCAATGTTTGACGATCTTATCACTATTGCCCAACCCCCATGTTTGACGCTCTCATCACTATTGCCCAACCCCGATGTTTGACGATCTCATTACCATTGCCCAACCCCGATGTTTGACGATCTCATTACCATTGCCCAACCCCGATGTTTGACGATCTCATTACTATTGCCCAACCCCTATGTTTGACGCTCTCATTACTATTGCCCAACCCCAATGTTTGACACTCTCATTCCTATTGCCCAACCCCGATGTTTGACGCCCTCATCGCTATTGCCCAACCCCAATGTTTGACACTCTCATTCCTATTGCCCAACCCCGATGTTTGATGCTCTCATCGCTATTGCCCAACCCCAATGTTTGACGCTCTCATCACTATTGCCCGATCCCCATGTTTGACGTTTCATCACTATTGCCCAACCCCCATGTTTGACGCTCTCATTACTATTGCCCAACCCCAATGTTGGACGCTCTCATCACTATTGCCAAACCCCCATGTATGACGCTTTGACGCTTTGACGGTAAATAACAATTTGATGAGTGTCCGGAGTTTTACCTGACTAGTGCCTGACACACAGAGCTTATATGCGATACCGTTTGACCGTAATGAATAGTATTTGTTATTTGCATTCGTTTGCCAATAGCTCCTATTCACCTGGATTTTCACCCCCCCCCCCCCCCNNNNCCCCCGGCCTTACCCGACGAGTTACGTAAGTGCCCCAGGCGGGTAGAAAACTACGGTCCAGGTACATGTACAAAGTGGTTATGTTTACCTGTATACGGGATTGTGTTGTAATTTTACATATGTCGATTAAGTTTGTTTAAAAACACAGAAAACACAATTTCTAAATATAAGAATGTATAGACAGAAAGATAAGTTTATAGATGGTGCTAGAATATAGAAACATACGGAAACATCAAGTTCATATGTTTAAACACGAAACCGTAAAAATTGGTAAGGCATTCCTCAATTTACACCAACCACAATTGTTATCGCACAACGTCCGTCCATCGTGCGCAAGTAATGATCGTCCAGCTTTTTATCGTACGCCCATCGTGCACACACCGTTCACACACCGTGCCCACTTCGTGCGCACACCGCACATCGTGTAACGTTGTGCGATCCCACAACTGTACCTTCATCTTTTAACTGTCTTATTATTAAAACTTAGCCTCCTAACCGTCGCGAGTTGAAGAAAAGGTGAATGTTTACTAAAATAGAAAGTATGCATTGCAGGTCACGTGTTCAATGCTTGTCCGAGTCGCATGTTTCATCCCAATCGTCCGGACAAGATGTGCTAGCGTTAAACAATCCATAAAACTACACATCAATTATGATACATTAACAGCTCTGACCCCAGGTATCTGTAACGACGTCTAATTACTGACCAAGGTCCATCAGTGCGCCAGCAATTCTGTCAAGCCCACAATGTCTATAATTACGGTCTAATTGTCCATCTGGTCACTTGCCTCTAGACAATTCATCCTCCTTGCGAATGAATCGCCACTGCAACAACAATATGCTACGTAGGTAAGTGTTGATGGTATCTGATCATTTGCTACAACATTACTTCAAGGTAAAATATTTCAAGTTATTTTATGATAATAATGATAATAATAATTCGAGGTTCTTATATACTGCTTTATCACAACCTAGTTCGTAGGTCGTCTCAAAGCGGTTCACAAATTAATATTTCAGTTCCTACTCAAGTTGGACTCAATGCAACTACCAAATGTAACCTGTTTCATTTGCCGATGAATTTTACCAGATTATATAGATTAGCCTGTGCGTATGATTTTGCGAAGGGAGATAACTATTGACATGTTTAAACAAAGATACCACTTGATGATATTTCATATATTTATTGAAGCTAAACAAGAACTTGCCCAAACAACCAAAAACGATCAATCAGCAAAATATTATCAGCTCACGTTTGCTAGCGGTAGTGACAAGTCATGTACTGTCCTAGAAATTCTCCCTCCAGCTACCCATTCTATCAACCCCCGGTACAAATCGAAAACAACGTACAATGTAGATTCACAGGGGTTCTTACATATTTCTGAAATACACATATCATGCTACATTGAACAACTGATAGGGATCACAGCACATATAAATGTATGTTTACGTGTGCGGTGACCCATATCAGTAAAGGCATACATGTATGTGTATTTAAGATATTTTTAACGTGGTCCCGTCTTATATGAAATACAGTCGAACAGCCAAATGCCATATTAAATGTTTCTTCCTAGTAAAAAGATGGCTGCCGCAGACTCGCAGCTGAGTCTGTGCACCGCATCTAGACATTATTCTTCCGCAATGACGCATCAGAAATTTATATATCTTTTGAATTCATCAACAAAAAAATGAATATGACATCTTAACAATGGTTTTGTGTTTTGTTTCTACATAATTTGGCTCTATAGAACTATCAGCGTACACCATCATGTTGTATGATGGACCTTCAATGGTTGACTATATTTTTTACATTACGTCAATACGTAGACTTCCACAAACTCCAGAACCTGGGGCAAACGATCAGAATGGACTTCACAAGTTCCAATTATTGAAAAAAAAAACACGATAAGGATTGAATCTTGCTTTGGTCGATTTCATGGGGTGATGAATTGAGTTGGTCTTGAAACAAATTCCACATTCGCAGTTCATTAAATTTGTTTCAAGACCAACTCAATTCATCCCCCCATGAAATCGATCAAAGCAAGATTCTATCCTTAATTATCCGTGGTTATACAGCTAGCATTGAACGAGTCTAGCACTGCCCAACCGCGTACTCATGTACAGCTGAGAAAACTGGAACAAGCGGAGTAACGTATCTTGCTCAGAGACACAACACAGTGCCGTGCCGTTACTCGAACCCGCGAACCTTCGGTCACGAGCACCACTAGAATATCGTGCCTTATAGTACATGTTTGCACGATAACTGTTTGCCAACCTACTACAGACTTGATTGTAAACGGGTGACTATATTGCCAACCTATTGTGCTCTTGATAATAAATGCGTGACTCTATTGCCAACTTAGTGTGCGCTCGATGATAAATGCGTGACTCTATTGCCAACCTAATGTGCGCTCGATGATAAATGCGTGACTCTATTGCCAACCTAATGTGCGCTCGATGATAAATGCGTGACTTAATTGCCAACCTAATGTATGCCCTAAATAAGAAATGCGTGACTCTATTGCAAACCTAGTGTGCGCCGATGATAAATGTGTGGCACTATTGCAAACCTAGTGTGCTCTTGATGATAAATGTGTGACTCTTTTGCCTATCTAGTATCCACATGATGAGAAATGCGTGACTCTATTGCCAACCAAGTGTGCGCTCGATGAGAAATGCGTGACTCTATTGCCAATATAGTGTGCTCTTGAAAATAAATGCGTGACTCTATTGCCAACCTAATGTGCGCTCGATGATAAATGCATGACTCTATTGCCAACCTCGTGTGAGCTCGATGATAAATGCGTGACTCTATTGCCAACCTAGTGTGCACTCGATGATAAATGCGTGATTCTTTTGCCAACCTAGTGTGCGTTCGATGATAAATGCGTGACTCTATTGCCAAACTCGTGTGCGCTCGATGATAAATGCGTGACTCTATTGCCAAACTCGTGTGCGCTCGATGATAAATGCGTGACTCTATTGCCAACCTTTTGGCTGTTGATGATAAATGCGTGACTCTATTGCCAACTTAGTGTGCTTTTGATGATAAATGCGTGAATCTATTGCCAACCTTGTGTGCTCTTGATGATAAATGTGTGACTCTTTTGCCTACCTAGTATTCACATGATGAGAAATGCGTGATTCTATTGCCAACCTAGTGTGCGCTCGATGAGAAATGTGTGACTCTATTGCCATTATAGTGAGCTCTTGATGATAAATGCGCGACTCAATTGCCAACCTAGTGTGCGCTCGATGATAAATGCGTGACTTTATTGCCAACCTAATGTATGCCCTTAATAAGAAATGCGTGACTCTATTGCAAATCTAGTGTGCGCCGATGATAAATGTGTGACTCTATTGCCAATATAGTGTGCTCTTGATAATAAATGCGTGACTATATTGCCAACCTAGTGTGTGCTCTATGATAAATGCGTGACTATATTGCCAAACTCGTGTGCGCTCGATGATAAATGCGTGACTCTATTGCCAATTTTTGCCTACCTAGTATCCACATGATGATAAATGCGTGATTCTATTGCCAATATAGTGAGCTTTTGATGATAAATGCGTGACTATATTGCCGACCTAGTGTGCTCTTGATGATAATTGCGTGACTCTATTGCCAACCTAGTGTGCGCTCGATGATAAATGCCTGACTATATTGCCAACCTAGTGTGCACTCGATGATAAATGCGTGACTCTATTGTCAACCTAGTGTGCTCTTGATGATAAATGCGTGACTCTATTGCTAACCTAGTGAGCTCTTGATGATAATTGCGTGACTCTATTGCCAACCTAATGTGCGCTCGACGATGAATGTGTGACTCTATTTCCAACCTAGTGTGCGCTCGATGATAAACGCGTGACTATATTGACGACCTAGTGTGCGCTCGATGAATAATGCGTGACTCTTTTGCCAACCTAGTGTGCGCTCGATGACAAATGCGTGACTCTATTGCCAACCTAGTGTGCGCTCGATGATAAATGCGTGACTCTACTGCCAACCTAATGTGCGCTCGATGATAAACGTGTGACTCTATTGCCAACCTAGTGAGCGCTCGATGATTAACGCGCGACTCTATTGCCAACCTAGTGTGCGCTCGATGATGAATGCGTGACTTTTTTGCCAACCTAGTGTGCGCTCGATGATAAACGTGTGACTCTATTGCCAACCTAGTGAGCGCTCGATGATTAACGCGCGACTCTATTGCCAACCTAGTGTGCGCTCGATGATGAATGCGTGACTCTTTTGCCAACCTAGTGTGCGCTCGATGATAAACGTGTGACTCCATTGCCAACCTAATGTGCGCTCGATGATAAACGTGTGACTCCATTGCCAACCTAGTGTGCGTTTGATGATAAATGCACGAACATTGTTTTTGGCTACTACATAGTTATCCCCACACACGTTTAATGAATAAATGACGTAAGTGTGAACTTAACATATCCCCGGTAATATCACTGTTGATCTGACTAGTGTCCCCGGGGTATGACCATGTTGACAACATTTATTTTACTATTGTCCCAAGTTAATGTCCATGTAGACCATGTATTGTGACTATTGTCCCAAGTTAATGTCCATGTTGACCATGTGTTGTGACTATCGTCCCCGGTAAATGTCATTGTTGACCATATATTGTGACTATTGTCCCCGGTAAATGTCATTTTTGACCATGTTCTCTGACCATTGTCCCTGATAAATGTCCATGTTGACCATGTGTAGTGGCTATCGTCCCCTGTTATTGTCATTGTTGACCATATTCTGTGACCATTGTCCCCGGTAAATGTCCATGTAGACCATGTATTGTGGCTATCGTCCCCGGTAAATGTCCATGTAGACCCTGTATTGTGACTATTGTCCCCGGTAAATGTCCATGTTGACCATGTATTGTGACTATCCCATGTAGACCATGTATTGTGGCTATCTTGCCCGTTAAATGTCCATGTTGATGTCCATGTTAACCATGTGTTATGACTATCGTCCCCTGTAAATGTCCATGTTGACCCTGTATTGTGACTATTGTCCCAAGTTAATGTCCATGTTGACCATGGATTGTGACTATCGTCCCCGGGAAATGTCCATGTTAACCATTTATTGTGGCTATCGTCCCCGTTAAATGTCCATGTTGATGTCCATGTTAACCATGTATTGTGACTATCGACCCCGGTAAATGTCCATGTTGCCCATGTATTGTGACTATCGTCCCCGGTAAATGTCCATGTTAACCATGTATTGTGGCTATCGTCCCCGGTAAATGTCAATGTTGACCATGTATTGTGACTATTGTCCCCGGTAAATGTCCATGTTGACCATGTATTGTGACTATCGTCCCCGGGAAATGTCCATGTTAACCATGTATTGTGGCTATCGTCCCCGTTAAATGTCCGTGTTGACCATGTTCTGTGACCATTGTCCCTATTAAATGTCCATGTTGACCATGTATTGTGACTATCGTCCACCGTAAATGTCCATGTTAACCATGTATTGTGACTATCGTCCCCTGTAAATGTCAATGTTGACCATGTATTGTGACTATTGTCCCCGGTAAATGTCCATGTTTACCATGTATTGTGGCTATCGTCCCCGTTAAATGTCCATGTTGACCATGT
>NW_018408915.1:353435-466394 GCF_002113885.1 Mizuhopecten yessoensis
CCATGTATTGTGACCATTGTCCCTGGTAAATGTCCATGTTTACCATGTATTGTGACCATTGTCCCTGGTAAATGTCCATGTTTACCATGTATTGTGACTATCGTCCCCTGTAAATGTCACTGTTGACCATGTATTGTGACTATCGTCCCCGGTAAATGTCCTTGCTGCCCATGTATTGTGACTATTGTCCCTATTAAATGTCCATGTTGACCATGTATTGTGACTATCGTCCCCGGTAAATGTCCTTGCTGCCCATGTATTGTGACTATTGTCACTATTAAATGTCCATGTTGAGTAAATGTCAATGTTGACCATGTATTGTGACCATTGTCCCCGGGAAATGTCCATGTTTACCATGTATTGTGACCATTGTCCCTGTTAAATGTCCATGTTGACCATGTGTTGTGACTATCGTCCCCTGTAAATGTCCTTGCTGCCCATGTATTGTGACCATTGTCCCTGGTAAATGTCCATGTTGACCATGTATTGTGACTATCGTCCCCGGTAAATGTCCATGTTGACCATGTATTGTGACTATCGTCCCCGGTAAATGTCCATGTTGACCATGTATTGTGACTATCGTCCCCGGTAAATGTCCATGTTGACCATGTATTGTGACTATCGTCCCCGGTAAATGTCCATGTTGACCATGTATTGTGACTATCGTCCCCGGTAAATGTCCATGTTGACCATGTATTGTGACTATCGTCCCCGGTAAATGTCCATGTTGACCATGTATTGTGACTATCGTCCCCGGTAAATGTCCATGTTGACCATGTATTGTGACTATCGTCCCCGGTAAATGTCCATGTTGACCATGTATTGTGACTATCGTCCCCGGTAAATGTCCATGTTGACCATGTATTGTGACTATCGTCCCCGGTAAATGTCCATGTTGACCATGTATTGTGACTATCGTCCCCGGTAAATGTCCATGTTGACCATGTATTGTGACTATCGTCCCCGGTAAATGTCCATGTTGACCATGTATTGTGACTATCGTCCCCGGTAAATGTCCATGTTGACCATGTATTGTGACTATCGTCCCCGGTAAATGTCCATGTTGACCATGTATTGTGACTATCGTCCCCGGTAAATGTCCATGTTGACCATGTATTGTGACTATCGTCCCCGGTAAATGTCCATGTTGACCATGTATTGTGACTATCGTCCCCGGTAAATGTCCATGTTGACCATGTATTGTGACTATCGTCCCCGGTAAATGTCCATGTTGACCATGTATTGTGACTATCGTCCCCGGTAAATGTCCATGTTGACCATGTATTGTGACTATCGTCCCCGGTAAATGTCCATGTTGACCATGTATTGTGACTATCGTCCCCGGTAAATGTCCATGTTGACCATGTATTGTGACTATCGTCCCCGGTAAATGTCCATGTTGACCATGTATTGTGACTATCGTCCCCGGTAAATGTCCATGTTGACCATGTATTGTGACTATCGTCCCCGGTAAATGTCCATGTTGACCATGTATTGTGACTATCGTCCCCGGTAAATGTCCATGTTGACCATGTATTGTGACTATCGTCCCCGGTAAATGTCCATGTTGACCATGTATTGTGACTATCGTCCCCGGTAAATGTCCATGTTGACCATGTATTGTGACTATCGTCCCCGGTAAATGTCCATGTTGACCATGTATTGTGACTATCGTCCCCGGTAAATGTCCATGTTGACCATGTATTGTGACTATCGTCCCCGGTAAATGTCCATGTTGACCATGTATTGTGACTATCGTCCCCGGTAAATGTCCATGTTGACCATGTATTGTGACTATCGTCCCCGGTAAATGTCCATGTTGACCATGTATTGTGACTATCGTCCCCGGTAAATGTCCATGTTGACCATGTATTGTGACTATCGTCCCCTGTAAATGTCCATGTTGACCATGTATTGTGACTATCGTCCCCGGTAAATGTCCTTGCTGCCCATGTATTGTGACCATTGTCCCTGGTAAATGTCCATGTTTACCATATATTGTGACTATTGTCCCTGTTCCCCTGTAAATGTCCTTGCTGCCCATGTATTGTGTCCCCGGTAAATGTCCATTTCGACCATGTATTGTGACTATCGTCCCCGGTTAATGTCCATGTTGACCATGTGTTGTGACTATCTAAATGTCCATGTTTACCATGTATTGTGACTATCGTCCCCGGTAAATGTCCATTTCGACCATGTATTGTGACTATCGTCCCCGGTTAATGTCCATGTTGACCATGTGTTGTGACTATCGTCCCCTGTAAATGTCACTGTTGACCATGTATTGTGACTATCGTCCCCGGTAAATGTCCTTGCTGCCCATGTATTGTGACCATTGTCCCTGGTAAATGTCCATGTTGACCATGTATTGTGACTATTGTCCCTGTTAAATGTCCATGTTGACCATGTTCTGTGACTATTGTCCCTGGTAAATGTCAATGTTGACCAAGTATTGTGATAATCCTCCCTGGTAAATGTCAATGTTGACCATATGTTGTGATCATTGTCCCCGATAATGTTCGTATCGTACAGTACTCCGTCGACCATTAACTGACTATGATGGAACAATTGGTCCCTTTACAAGTTCACATTCCCATCAAACGTATACGCCTACAGGGGGCGTACGTTACCCTCAGGGCGATAACGATCTAGTCTTTGTCCTCAGCAATTCAGTTAATTCGTCTCGCCATATTTTTTTTCTCTGTGTTCAGCCCAATATTCATCGGACGCATTTTCATATCAAGAATGAATAAATCGGTATTATTACAGAAACACAGCATCAGAGGTCTAGCGTGGCACGGAGAGAGGACTAGGGTGGTAGTTACTTATGACGCCAAACCTGACACCGGAGATTTTCACATTGCCGATATACCATAAACCTGTCATAGGTCCGTACGCGCAAATTGATTATCCTACGTTTTATGATCATATGAAGAGCGTACATCGCCTGCCTTGTGCCTACCCCCTGGAAAGATCGGAGGGAAATCAGTTGCCATCTTCTCTGAACAAACCAGCGTAATATGCAATAAATCGGGATTTGTTTTACTCACTTTCGACTGTATATGAATTTATGGAAAAGCAACCTGACGTCATCGTTTTCTCTACACAATATCAATAGTGTCATCGTGAATTTTTATCAAAATTATCTGAAGTCTTTATATTCTCCTTTTCTCTGATCTTGTTGTTGTGAAATTTCCTGCAAATTCTGTAAAACATACTTATAGCTTTTTTTCTCATTGCATCATTGAATGCATTCATAAAACGGCAATACTGAGAATTTTGTTTATAGGACGGGATGAAAACGATTTTTTTGGTTTCTTTTTATGTTCCTAAGAAAACCCCCCAGAATTTTGTGTAAACCATTATACCTTAAAACACAAATGACTATAGGATAGTTATCAAATGTTCTCAAGAATTGCTTTGTTTTGTGAGAACCGGAAGTGGACGTTGTGATTTCAATCAAAACTTTCCATTTACGGCCATTTTTAAAGCCTTTGCATTGGAGAAAATGTTATTGAATCTAATGGCGATAAATATATGTATGAATGTGTTACAATAAAGACTTTGAGTTGATGTTTTTTTTTATTTTTTTTCTGAAATGTTGAATTAAGTGTGTGCATTTGGTATATTCTGCACTTTTGAAATGAAAAACAAAAAGTGATTTAAGAAAACAATGTTTCTCCTCTCAGAAAGCTAATGAGTCCATCCCCCCTTTTTAAAATAGCATCTATATGCAGTGTAAAAAGCGGTAAATCGTAATATTCAATAGCATTAAAATAAAACAAATCTTTTGCATACATGCACATTCTAGCGTAACCAGGAATTCTTTTCTGTTGCAAAGCATAACATTGAATGCAGATGTCTACTTTATATGATGATGGTTGGCGGAAGTAGAACTCTTTTTCTGTATTTTAGTATGGATCGAACTAAGCATTAAGAAAAAATGTCTATACATTCTTTTTTAATTCTCTACATATAATTCGATCGGAAATGTAAAGTTCAGGGACCTATTTTCACGATACTTCACTTACTGCTCGGGATTGAGCAAACAATATTATAAAATTGATTTTCGGCCACTAACATGTTCGAAAAGAAAAACTTATAAACTGTGAATGTAATCAATAATTTTCAATAAAACTATGTAGTTTTAGATTTTAAAAAAGCAAAACGAATTACAGAAAAAAGAAAAAACCCGTCAGCACTGTAAAAATAAAGGAGTGATCAAATACAGACTTTAGAAGCATTCCTCTTTCTGGTTTCGGTTGTTATACCTTTGGGTCTCTAGCCGAGCTAATACCAATTAAATTTACGACACAATAAAAATGTCACATTATGAGCCAGGTCGTACGGATGTGATGACATTAAGTTCATAATTGGCGCGTGCTACACCCACTTCTAAAAATCGTTATCGGGTATTTTTTGTCTGTTATGGTTCTAGGTTAGTTGTGTCGATTTGCCACTAGATTATTGTACTGTAGCATTGCCCTTACCTTTAATGAAGACTCAGGAGGTATTGGTATGAGAGGATAAATTAAATGTTAATTTTAAGACAATTGTGTTTCAGTCTTATAAACAAAGCACAAACGCAGAAGATTATTTATTTATTTATCTGCTTGTAGATATGTATTGTTCTAACACATTCATCTGTTCTATTTTGGTTTTGTTTCTTGTATATTTTGTTTTAAATTTAAATAGCCATGTTTCAACCATCCAACATGTACAGTTTGGTTCTTTGTTTGTACATTGTAGATTGGTGTTTTCGCAACGTTTTCCCTTTTCTGAAGATTTATTTTATATTCTTCTCCTCCTTTTTTTATAGACACCGCGATTTACATACTGTAAAACAGCCATTTAAATCATCGAAGAACAGGCGTCAATGTGTTCTCAGCAATTAGACTAAAACCCTACACACCATCGTAAACACATGCAATAAAAAAAAGAACTCATGCACTTAATATTTCAAAAGGTGTGTCTCTGTTACATGTGCAAGGAAATTACACCTAAAAGAGTCTTTGCTCCCTTTTTCTACGAACCGAGTATTGATTAAACCTCTAAAATGTCAAAAACACTCCCTACACATCAGAATATGCCAAACATACACCAGGTTATTAGTTCTACGGTCCTTGTGACACGAACGTTTGTAAAAAGCAGTTTTCGCAAATTTTCCAATCATCATTCTTCCTAATTATCATCGTGCCAGTGTATATGGAAGCAAGTTATCGACAACTTTATACCGTTCACTATTGAAATACCCAATGGTGAACTAGCTAGTTAGAGAGCTTAAAAAGTGATCCGAAAAGAGATTAACCGAATTATTGAGGAAGCAATAATGTTGTTGATAAAAGGGAAGGATATAAGATAAAAATATAAACACGTACGGAGCAAGTTAATCCATTATTTGGCATTGTCAATGTCCCAGAGCAGAAGGTACCTAACATACGTGGAGTACACAGGGGAACGCCTGCGACAGAGAGAAATAGCTCCATCATTATGGCGGGGATATTGCCTTAATGGTAGGTCAATGGTGGGTCACACACCACATACAAATTTCTGTTTGACTCTGTTGGTGATCTCTCTCGGTTCTGTCCAAGTTGTGCCCTAATCAATACACCATCTATAAAAATGGACAATACAAGACAATAGTGCAAAGCTTTCTGTCGCCAAATATAAAGGTGCCTTGTATTGTATCTCCGACAAAGAAGAGTTCCCATTCGGCATAATTCTGATTTGGTGTTGCTAGCCCCTTTACTATAGCAAATACATAAATAAATATACAATTTAATAGAGTCAATACAATAAGCATATATATTAATCAATACAATATTGAGAAATTCGCAGGAGCTGCCTTATCAGGCGCTAACTACTAGTCTTATGCCACCTGGCTAATATCTCCCTGTGTGTGTATGAATGTGTGTGTGCTGGGGATGTATTGTGTTCTGTTTGTAGTGGGACCGTGCTTCCAACGGTATCATTTATAGTGTCACCTCACTTGAATGCTACAGCACAGATACCGCAACACCCACCCCAGACCATTTTATACTCCACCTGGGTTGTTGGAGTTGTGTGGCTAGGACAAAAACACATTGTTGTTATATACAAAAGAAATCTGTTAATTGTTTATTTTTGCAGATGCAAAATCCCCTCCTGGAATTCGATTATATAAAAGGAAGCTTATCCACTCCGCAACCAGTAATGATATCTGCAACATTACTGGAATAATACAATGTTATTTCAAAACGAACCATTTCCCTAGAAGGATTGCACTATGTACTGCCTTTGTATGGACAGGAATATGACTTTTCACTGTCTGTAAACATTAGAAAAGTGATGGGTCTTTCTACCTTAAGATTTTTTTTTTTTTTTTATCAAACAAACATTTATGACGAAATAATGTCGGAAATATAACCAGTTGATGAATAATAATAAAGTTATTGACAGAACAAACAATAAAAGCCTTGGAAACTACATATATTTCAATGCGTATAGTATACCCTATAGAACACTAACTTACCGTTTGGTAAAAACTTCATGCTTCAGAACGGGATCAATATTATGTTAGGAAAATACAGCATCCGTGAAAAATGACTATTCTTTAGGGAGATATAAAACAAAACGAATTTGGCACATCTTGGTTGTTTATGGTTAACGTAAATATCAGTTTGTTTCCACCGACTTTTCATGGGGCTCAACACAGGTAGAAAGATTGCGGCTATACAGTAGTTGTCTGTAAGCGAGGAAGAATGATTAAAAAGCGAAACAAAATATAAAACAAATAAAAAATATCATGTACTCTTGATTTTTTTAATCAAAAGTCAGAGCACTTTGTTTAATAACCGTTTTAGGACGAATGGAAATATCGCAGTGCTGAATGCGTATTTAGGGCAAAACATCAAGAGCAAATTCGAAAGTTTCATTTGAGATAGGAGTTTGACAGTCCATTCTTGCATCCGGCGCGTAGGAGACACCACATTTTATAGACCTTGTAAGTGACAAACGTGGCAAGTACGGGATTTGGCGCGTGAGCGCCCAGATGCAGTTTGTACGTGAAGAACAAGGACATAAGTAATTACATACATGAAGAACGTGCCTGGTGAGGGAGAAAGCGAATTAAGGGGATTGTCATCTAGCAAACCTGGTGCTTTTGTCACGCACGTGTGGAACCTGTCGCATGAAGAACAAGACCGTGGGCGGACATGACAAGTGAAGGGTTATTTGCTATAGAGCGACCCAGCATTTGAAGGTATTTTCACGTGACCACGAGAGCGACCTTATAGGCACGAGGGAGGGACATAACACGCGTACGGGGATGACGTGACCTGTAAGGTTTGATGCAGTTGAAAGGGAAAACACTTGAAGGAATAATTTGGCATATAAAGGACGTGAACTCAATCTTTGTCACAGCTGATGTAAAAAACGTTCAACCTGAAACTGTTTCAATACGATACAATCGAATCTATTAATAGCTAAAAGCTGACGAAACTGCATGAATGAAAACCCCTATGGCAATTGAACTTTGACATATTCTATCTAAATAAAGAGCAAATCGATTTGGAATTACATGTAGAATTCAACTTAAATATCAGCATGTGTGTCGTAAAAAAGCAACAAAGACATTTTGCGCTGATATTTTCATCGCCTTAATGTTTTATTTCTCAACTTTCTCGGTTAATTGGCTACAACGAAGCACTGAATGAAGACAGCAATTTTCGAGTTATTTAATTCTTAGTAATTTCTTCATGATTTGAAGTTTAAAGTACAAAAATTTGGGTAATTTATAATCAATCAGTAGTAATTTGATTTCCATTCTTGTTTTCTATTAAACAGTATTAGTGTTGGTATGACTGAGTCGGTGGGCGGTAGGTGGCGCCACATGGCTTCCTGCATGGTCGGTCTACTACTACGCCCCAATCTTCCAGCCAATTTACGCTACCGTCAGTCTATTGGATAACCTCTATACAAGAACAGTGTAATGGTACCGATAACAGGTCCTCGGAGAACAGATTTCATGTCCTTCATAAACTTTTTCTCCATCAGTCTCGGAAGCCGTTCTCCACGGGGTACCAATAACGGCTAAAGTTATGACTATAGCGTTGTTCTGATTGCCCGTAGTGTTACCATCACAACTTAATCATTTTCCTTTACTATTATTTGATTTATCTCCCCTGTTTTCAGTTTTTAACAAGGGTAATCAAATTGGTGTGGTTTATTGAGAAATATAAGAATAATGAACACCATTGTAATTGACAGTCTACATGTTATTCCGCTGATTCGGTGGCTATAAACTAACCTGTGGGTTGGCGGAGGAATACACTGTATTTACAAGAGCAAAATGTACTCTCTCAGCAACTGAAAACTTGTGACTTAAAAGAATACACGTTTATATTCTCCAGCAATATCGCGCAGTAATGGAAATAAATTATTACTACGAATTTAAACAAAAATATACGAAATTATACAGGTCGGATGACAGTTTAAGGAACGTTTCTAAAGATTTTTAAAAGGAAGGCAACGGTGGAGTTACATGTTAGGTATTTCATTACTTACGATTATTTTTTAAAGATCCCTTTACCACTTACAAAAACTGAGTTGGAAAATGTTTCCTTCTGCATGACTGTAACTTTGATGAATCATTTCCGAAAAGAAAACTACACCTTGCAAACTTTAACAAAATGAAACCAACAATATTGATCTTGGTGTAACAATAGAGCGAGACAATACCAGGATTCGAACCATGGACTCCTGATTGCTATATGTATACTATCGCTCTAACCAATTGAGCCAAACGGAAGCTAAGGGGAGGTTACTGTTTATAGAAAATGGGGATCCTTAAGTGTTGTTTGTGTGGTTTGTTTTGTTTTAGTTTTGTTTTATTTTGTTTAACGTCCTATCAACATATTAGGTAATATAAGGACGTGTCTCCATGTGTTGAATATGCGTGCTTGCGGTTGTGTGTGCGGGAGGCAGGGTATGTTGGTGTATTTGCCCCAAGAAAAAAACCCCAAAGTGCAGTAGTACAGGAATCCTTATCAGCAATAATGCTTTCTAATACATCCTAAAAGGACAGATAATATTTGGCAGTAAAAGTGATGACTTTACTTGGCTTTCTGCATTCACTTGTTAATAATGATTTTTGAAATAGGATGTTTCCGTTTGTCATATTTCTAGTGATCAGGTTACGTCACAGGATGGACGACCCCACTGGGGGTGTATTTTTGGCGCGGGTTGCATGAACTACAAGGGTACAGATGTAGGTCTATATTGCCTGTTGTAGCGAAGCGTTGCAAAATTGTAACATTATAAAGGGGTTATAGACAATTTTCTTCTTTCGCTGTTTTTCAGCATGTGTGTTCGGATCTCATTATGATTGATTTTTCATTCTTTTAACTTTTCATGCAATGAAAACTGTTTTCGCTGTTGGTTTTCTGCGTCGACTTATTACATTTTGAAGAAAGTGCTTGTTTACTTTGTTATTTAGTGGTTATGGAAAGAAAAACTTGTTTCTTATTTATTTTGTATGCAACACGGTAATTGATCGTTTAATTGATCGTCCACCAATTCTTAATTGAAATCCAGGCAAACGGGGAAAAAACAGAGAAAGACAAACACAGTCTTTTGAAGAGGACCAGTCTCTGGTAAGTTATTCCAGGTACCTGAACACTTTCCGATTTACTTAAGGGCAAAAAAGGGGATCAAGTACTGACAATGGACATTATCAAGTCAACTTGAAAATAAATCAATACAGTGAAGGTCCTTTCTAACAAAAGGGAAATGTCGACACATGTCATTGAAAACTCTCTATACTAGAACAGTCAATGAGCGTATTGAAATCACCACAGACCATGGAGCATTCAAGATTTGAATCCGATATGAACCTTTACAAATGCTCAATAGCGATTAGACCGGTTTAATGGGAAAGAATTCAGCAAAGAAAAGATAGTTGTTCCCAAATGAACAACGGCCATCCTTATCAGACTTCATGCAGTTGAGTTCACCCAGTTTGGCCATTTCAGCATCTAAAGGCGTAAGCCAAGAGACATGATGACGTATAAGAAACTCTCGTCACAAATTCTCTAAACCAATTCATTCTACATTGAAAAAGACACATTATTTACAGCTTCTGGAATTAATTAATCTATTTCATGTTCTACAAAGATGATCTCTCGGAAAAATAATTGATTGGAGTCATAGTGGACACGATATAGGGCTCAGCAGAGAACGTCGATGTCACAAAAATGGAATGCTCATCAGAATATCGGGAAAAATGTGGAAAAATTAAGGCGAACCCAATGTGCTTGCCGAGCTAAATGTCATCAATGAGAATCTTGGTTTTTGCTCCTTAGCAATTCCCAAATTCAATTTGAAACTTCTAAGTATAAAGGAATTTGTGCAGCAGTGCCAGGTCGTCACAGATGTTCAAGATGACAAGGCAAAACCGGAACTAAAACCGTCGAAAAGTTACAAAAGCAGAATTCTTTGAATTTATAGATGTCCGTATAAATGATGGTGACAGTCAACCACTGTCAAACACGTATACAGGACAGGTTAAATATTGACATAATTGGGTGTAACGAATGCACCCGAGTGTTTCTCTACGAATGATTGCGACTTGATGAGCTAAGCTAGTTACATTATATGTTAATTGAGCAACCAATAACGTGACTGCATAGATGATCAGTACATGTACAAATAACATTGTCAAAGTCTTTTCGGATAAGATACATTAATAATTTCTGTTTCATCCTTTATTCTGAATGCCTTTGCCTAAATCAATGTCTGCCGCAGTGACGAATTGTTGAATATTCCGATATTCTTATCTAACATTTAAGGCAAATTAAGACTAAGCTGAAGTTAGTAGTATTGTAATGAAACATAATATCAGAATTTAAAGGAAGCCATTGACGATCGATGGATCGTGTGACAATATATATGTACACTTATTGCCCTTGTCGGACAACATTGTTCTTTGCTTCAGCCAAACTACAACACAAAAGAGATTCTCAAAGTGTCAACAAAAACACAACTTAAATTGGATAAAACTAGAGCAAAACATGACAAAACTAGAGTGAAATATGATAAAACTAGAGCAAAATATGATAGAATTAGAGTGAAATATGATAAAACTAGAGCGAAAAAAGATAAAACTAGAGTGAAACATGATAAAACTAGAGCAAAATGTGATAAAACTAGAGCAAAATATGATAAAAAGGAAATTCTTACATAGAAACTCTTAAAAAATTCCAAGGAAAGTACGACCAGGTGTTCCTTAAGAATTGGAAGAAGAACCATGTTTCCTTTTCGCAAAGGCAATTCATTATCGTAATTTACCATAAAAGAATAATAACATATCGACAAGCAAGTTCATGTCAATGTGTCGTTGTCGTCGTCTGCTTCCTATTCAGTCACTAAGCACTCGGGTGTGCTGCCTTTTACTCCTTTCATAGACCATAAATGTGGTAGAATGACCGGGGCACTTCAGCACGAGACGTAAAACCGATGTCCTATGTCCCTATCTTTATTCAACCATAGTCAATCAAAGTCAAAGTCAAAGTCAAAAGTTTTATTTAGAGTCGGTACATGGTATAACAATACAACATTAGCTCTAAGGTCAATGCTAAACATGTTAGATTGATAATTCGCTGAAAAAGGTATAACTGTTTTTCCAACGATTTTTTCTCTTAAGAACCTACTACCGTTGTCCATATCAGATTGATACGCTGTAAAGAAGTTTAACATTATCTGGAAATCGATATTTGAATACAACGATAAAATAGAGTTAGTTGACACTAATGAGTAAGAGAAAATAGAGTCAATTTGAGTTCTTCGAAATCATGTTATGAAGCGTAGTTTTCGATCGAACTCGACGAATTAAATGGCACAAGTCATTTTTTGATGCGGTTTCTTCTATTGATTAAAAATTTGTCATCGATTTCTTGTTACAATCAAATTACATTAATTTCAACGCAAATATACATATCTATGTTGTTAATTAACTCATTAGATATGTTAAATGGGTCATAAAGTGCAGACATATTTTCATGTCATTGTTTTTTTCTTTCCCAAAGTCAGTTAAACATTGATAATCGTTATTTCCTTTATGTTTAGTTGCAATTTTTCTAATCAATATAAGTTAAGAAAAGACGTTTTAATAATTATTCTAAACAGGTTAAATCTTATTTAGTAAATTTTATATTTGGGAACACATATATTCCGTCTTTGCGTATTGCAGAGTTATCTTCTCTTGTGAGCAGGTATTGATTGTTACGTCATTGATTTGTGAGAGCAACGTCATCAATTTTTGAGAAAACGACATAACTTCCTCACACAAACCAATGACGTTACAATCAATCCCTGTTCACAAGAGAAGATAACACTGCAATACGCAAAGACGGAATATTGCAACTGACGGTACCTGTGGAGTAGCTCCAATTTTGTTTCGTAACGTTTACGACTGCAAGTGGGATGATTGGTCGTATTGGTGCCAACTTTTGACGTGAATTTCTGTAACGGTAGCAAGATTAACTCCAAAATCTTGTTGATATTGCGTTTCTTCATTGTTCTGTTGCTAAATCGACGCGTCATAGTAGCGACAATTACGGAACAGCCGTCCTGACGTAAGCACCGGTTGCCGATGTAACATCTCCGATATAAAGGGCACCGAAGGCGTCTCTATCGTCACTTGTCTAATATAAGCTGACGTATGAACTATATATAAACACTGTCTCCAGAAAAAGAATATCTGAGCCAAAAATATTTCATATGACATGGGTTCCAGCTGTTCTTTAATAGTATTACTGGCGGTTTTTATCATAGGCCGTTTAAAATGGATATGTGTATCAATTAAGTACGCGTCAAAACCTTCCAGATTGGTCTTTTTGTGGGATGTAAGATGAGTCTATTTTCAAATTTAATGGTTTGCTTTTCAGGGCTTTACCTTGTCTCTACATTTACAATTATACACATGTTCATCCAAAAATATAATTTGATTTTTCTTGTTACTCGAATGGATTTCATAATTAGTAGATGCTATGGGTTCGATTGAGTGTTAGGGGCCGCGGTGGCCAAGTGGTTAAGGCGTCTAACATTCTGCTACCACTAGCCCTCCACCGCTGGGTCGCGGGTTCGAGACCTACGTGGGGCAGTCGCCAGGTACTGGCCGTCGGTCGGTGGTTTTTCTCCGGGAACTCCGGCTTTCCTCCACCACCAAAACCTGGCACGTCCTTAAATGACCATAGCTGTTAATAGGACGTAAAACACAAACAAACCAAAAGGGTTCGATTGAATGCTGTTACCTATTGTTAAGTCTAAGACTAGATTTTAATCACCATTATTGTAACAATTCTATTTAGTAGAAAGTGAAAAATAGCTAAAACTGTTATAAATGTAATTGCCTTTCTCTGTGAACTTTATGAAATTACAGTTCATGTGTATTCACAAGTGCCTACGCATGTGAGTGCTCATTTACGCGCTACGTACGTACAATTGTATATTTTCACCCATATACCTTCAAATATATGTGTACTCATCAACAGGCCTACTATTTACTTACCCACACGCAAACATATGTGTGTACTCACTCACATGCCTACATATGTGTGAACTCACCTACAAGCCTACACATCTAAATATGTGTACTCATTTACGTGCCTACAAATACACGCTTTCACTCTCATGCATGCATGCTCACCAATGCTTTTTTCATACGCTCGGTCTATACATTTGTTTTTGTATGGAACACCACCGATGTTACAGGAGTAGGGGAAGCAACCACAAGAAACACATGTACACTCATATTGATTTAACAATCGCAACATCTCGTCCAGGTCCGTCAAGGCTCGGAAACAAACGTTTGATTGACGGAATTGGTCGAGATGTTCCGACGTTTGTTGTGTTTTTGATGCCAGGGCAAGTTGTCGGCGCAATTTCGTGCAGGGGTGGGGTGGGGGTTAGATCTTATGGTGTTAGATGATTAACGAAGCGAGAACACGTACTTAATATCTTTCAAAAGTTTGCACGCATTTTCCTACTCAGATGGAAATATATAGAAATATATTTTCATCAACGTTTATAATGTATTTTTTGTTTGTTAAATAATTGAAAAAAACACACAATTATAAGTAGATAGAAAATTTCATTGTTAATGTTTTAAACAGACCCTTTCACTTCAGCTGTTTGACTGACAAGTTCGTTTACAAAACCTTGTATCTTCCCTGACGCTTATTGACGTTAACGTGTGCACGTGTGAAACACAAACAACGTCAATAATACTTACCTTACTTATGCTAACTTAATACTAAACGTATTAAAAGGTTTTCCCTTTCATGAAGTAAAAGTCTTCTGATCGTATATTTCAACATCAGTTACCAGCCTTGACAATGGCAAACTGCAAACTCCACTTTCTTTCTTATATGTAGGAACCCTACTCTTCGCGGAAGCAAGGCGGAATGGTGTGCAACTATGTCAATCTGCTCCGAGGTTTAAAATCGATCATTTTATACAAAATGTTACGATTAAACTAAAGAAATATGAAAATGATAAACACATTGATAAAGAAAACGGCAATAAACAATGTAAAAATATAACAAAATGTCAGCTTTAACATGAAATGCTATTTCAAATGCCCGCTAATTCGAATATGCAGCTTCGTCATATTTGTTATGCAACTATACGTGCATGTTGCATCCTTGCATCTAAGATGGTGTGTCTACTTGGAAAAGTTAGTATTCAATCAATCTTACAGCGACATCCGTCCATTTGATTGACTTTCATTCATCATTATTTGCAATAGATTTTGATATAAAATAAATTTCTACCTGCAAATAAAATGAAATGTTTTTAATATTGTATTGAAAATCATGCAATGTATCTTAATACATTGCTCTTTTCCAAAGACTGATTTTCTTTCGAAAATAATAATAGCAACGAAAAAACTGCAATTCATCTCAGTCATTTAAGAGTAACTTCCCTTTATTTGAACAATTTTCTTATAAGAAACTCAATCAATTCTCTTTCCGCATTTGGTTCTCAAAACTAAAATAGATAGATAGAGAGGCGAAACTTTTTTTTTTGAAGTTAGTTCACTAAGGTTAAACAAGAAATGTAGCGTCATCATTTCGAGCTTATACAGTGGTTATTTAAAAGACAAGGACTTGTTTCTCTCAGAAGTGACAATCGAGGTGTTCTTGGGAACTGTTTTCGGCGGTGAATATCTGTTGTGTGAGTTTAAGGTCGAAGAGATGAACGGTGTACATTTTTAGTGACAGAACAACGGTTTTTACTGCGAAAACTATCAGAAAATGTCTTACCCATGGCAAGATATACAGTGTAAAACTTTATATGAAGATATTTCTGGCATTTTAACCATATAAATATAAAATACATGAATGTGTACTACAATTAAAATATGTAATACACGAACATATGCAGCAATAAATATAAAATACATGAATGTGTACTACAATTAAAAGATGTAATACACGAACATATGCTTCAATAAATATAAAATACATGAAGATGTACTTTAATAAGTATGAATACATAAATATGAACTTCAATAAATAAAAAATACATGAACATGCATTACAATTTAATGTTTGGTCTTTTAAACGCATATTGCTACTCAACCTATGAACATATTGGAATATTGTCAACGGATTAAGGAATCATCGACTTCAGTAAATGTTTGTTGCCCATTATCGCAATTTAATACTAAATAGCCACAAGCTATAGTTTGTTCATGTAGTAGCTACAGAATAGTAATTGGTTTTTACAAGCTAGTATTTATTTTCATGAAAATAATAGCTAGACGCTAAAAGGAGGTCTTTATTTTAGTGCCACTGATTCGCTGACTACATTTATCTTATCTTCTAGAAGAAACTAACAAAACAATATCCCCGATTGTCTGTCACACAGCAGCATTACAAGAAAAAGAAAAAAAGAAAAAATTCCAAAAACGAATATCATCTACACTACCAGTAACAACGCTTCGTAACTTCTTATCGTTTCTCAATACTCAAATTCACCTTCTTTGATCCGTCGCTCTTTCGGCAACCGTGACTCTGACAACAGCAAACGTTCAGGTTCAAGACTATCTCAAAAAGTGCAAAGGTTTGCGTGTGCACCATATACTTCCCTCAGCCTGTCTAATATTATCTCCCTAGCCCTGGTATAACCAATAACATTCGTTTTAAGTATGTGTGTACATGTCGAACCTGGTCTGTAAGCTCGGTTTAAACAAAAATTAATTTAGCTCGCAAATCTATGTTAAGCAACTTTAAGCTCCCTTTTTTGCTGAACCATTTACCTGTCAGTGCCTTGCTGGATTATCTTACCTGACCCGTCTAACATATTTAAATGGATAACTGTTTATTTGCCTATCAGCAAAATAGTTATGTAAACATATCAGGTTTGCTTCCTTCGTTAAACTCAAAAATATCTCCATAAACACAGTGTGATCATGTTCAAATTCTAAAACAGAAGTAGATATCTTTAAGTCTTTAATTACAATAACATGCAAGAATTCATCATATTGTAAACTACATAATGTGTTTTGGTTTCATCAGAAACACTGTTTTTGCTCTGTCTTACTCCATCAAGAAAAATAGAAAATGATTATCGGTAGGTTCAATGAAAAATAGCAGTCTATGTGTCCACTTATTCCGTCTTTGCTTATTGCAGAGTTATCTTCTCTTTGGAACAGGTATTGATTGTTACGTCATTGGTTTGTGTGAGAAAATTACGTCGTTTTCTCAAAAATTGATGACGTTACTCTCACAAACCAATGACGTAGCAATCAATACCTGCTCATTACACTCCTTGCATGATTGTGAAGGAAACCAATGTGGTTAACAAAGCTAGATACATGGAACCACATGAAAAGGTTACCCAGTAATATAACACCCTTCTACTATGACAATACTTCTAAACTTACGATATTCCCTGAAATATTTTACATTTGTCACGTCGCACATTGATTTCAATTAATGCTAAACTCACTTTCCACCAGACTTTTCCTGTTCCTGAGTAGGCATGCGCCCTTCACCATCTAAGCCTGAATTGGAGCTTAATTGCCAAGGCCTGTAAGTATGTCTCAATCATGCATGCAATTATCTGCAAAGCTATCATTTTAAACTTTGTTTTCGTATTTAAAAAAAAAATACCATCCCTTTCCAAGTCTCTTTTGAACATTAGTCAAATAAGTTTAAATACTTAACAACTTGCTTAAAAATGCTTAAAGAAATGTTTGCTTCATTTTTGCCAGAAGAGTACGCATGTACTGACTCCGTAGAAGGAGTATGGTGTCATTCATTTTTATGGCGTACTGTTTCTATTACCAAATTGTTTAGGTGCAAGCATGTGTGTATGACTTAAGTTCACCTTCCAGAAGATTTATTCGCGTTCCCTTAACTTTCTCCTCTACAGCATTACCGGTCCTACAACACAATAAAGGAGAGTAACCCAAAGACTCACTCCATTACCTCATGGCTTATCGACAGCATCAGTCTCACTGGTACCTGGTACCCACCATCTTGAATAATAACATCTTACTTGGCGTTCAAATTAGTTTTAAACCTATCACGTGTGTGATTTCCCCTTAGGTTATTTAACATTTTAAATGAATTCTTCTCTCTGCACCAACCATCACTGATGAGCTTTTCTTTTCTTACACCGTCTCCCTACCCAAACTGGTTTAATACATATGTCTTTTTTCTCACTTGTATAACATATATGTTTATTGCAGACCTTGCAGTCTACTCTCTTTCTCTATACTGATGAAAACATGTTTGATTGTCTGTGTTTCTCTACGTAACAATGTTTCGATTTTCTATAAGTCATAACTCTTATGAATGCAGGTGTCTGTTGCATCCTTACCATGTAGATATTGCGTCTACTTTGTTCATTTTGCATTTTAATCCATTTTACCGGCAGCTGCTCAACTCTTTCGTCATTGTTTATAGTTCATCAAAGATATTTGATTTCGAACAATATTTTTATGTAATATCAATGTATTGTTTTTTTTATTCTGTAATCGAAACCATGTCCTAAACTTAATACATTTCTATTTTATAATGACCGATTTATTTTTTGCAAAAAAAATAAATATCGACGCACACAAACTGTGTCATCATATGCGAGTGGCTTCCCTTTATTTGAAAAAAATATTTTACATTACAAAAAAAAAATCAGTTTCCGCTTTCGGCTCTCAAAACTAAGATGAATATTAAGGCGAATCGTTGTTTTGTGAGTAGGTTCAAAAAAGTTGTATACAAGAGTAACAATATTATTTTAAACAATGACAAGGACAGGAATTTTTTTAGAGACAGCATTTCCTATATTTACTGCAGAAAGCATCACAGGAAAACTTTTACACGGCAGGCTATTTCAACTTTAATTACTGCAGGTACATTTTAACTATATTCATTTACCATGCTGACACACTTCAAAAACATAAATGACCTGTACATGGTCTACAATAGTGCATTATGATCTTTTTCAATCATATTGCACCACACTCCTTATTAAAAAAAATGGTGATTATATCAATTAGTTTCGGAATCATCGTCTTCCAAATAAATGGACATGCACACTGTTGCAACTGTTCACTATCATTTTGTCTCATATTGCATGACTGAAAGAATTTATAGGAAACTAGGAAGATCGTGAAATGAATAGTCCTATTCGTACGTTCAGCACATTGGAATCAGATGTCATAAAATACATGGGAAATATAATTCAGTGGTAAAAATCTAGTATTAAGTAGCCACAAACAAATAATTAGTGGTCACAACCTTGTGTCCAATACCAACAAGCTAATATTACGTTATCAAGTATCTAGTTTTTGGCAACCAAATACAAGCTTGTGACCCCTTAATATCAGATTATTACTTATAAATACTAACTTGTGACCCCTTAATATTAACTTGTTACTAATAAATACTAACTTGTGACCCCTTAATATCAGATTGTTACTAATAAATACTAACTAGTGACCCCTTAAAATCAGATTGTTACTAATAAATACAAGCGTGTGACCCATTAATATCAGATTGTTACTAGTAAATACTAACTTGTGACCCCTTACTATCAGATTGTTACTAATAAATACAAGCTTGTGCCCCCTTAATATCAGATTGTTACTAATAAATACTAACTTGGGACCCCTTACTATCATATTGTTACTAATAAATACTAACTTGTGACCACTTTATATCAGGTTGTTACTAATAAATACAAGCTTGTCACTCATTAATATCAGATTGTTACTAATAAATACAAGCTTGTGACCCCTTAATATCAGGTTGTTACTAATAAATACTAACTTGTGACCCCTTAATATCAGATTGTTACTAATAAATACTAACTTGTGACCCCTTAATATCAGGTTGTTACTAATAAATACAAGCTTGTCACTCATTAATATCAGATTGTTATTAATAAATACTAACTTGTGCCCCCTTAATATCAGATTGTTACTAATAAATACTAACTTGTGACCCCTTAATATCAGATTGTTACTAATAAATTCAAGCCTATGACCACTTAATATCAGATTGTTACTAATAAATACTAACTTGTGACTACTTAATATCAGATTGTTACTAATAAATACTAACTTATGACCCCTTAATATCAGATTGTTACTAATAGATACTAACTTGTGACCCCTTAATATCAGATTGTTACTAATAAATACAAGCTTGTGACCCCTTAATATCAGGTTGTTACTAATAAATACTAACTTGTGACCCCTTAATATCATATTGTTACTAATAAATACTAACTTGTGACCCCTTAATATCAGATTGTTACTAATAAATTCAAGCCTATGACTCATTAATACCAGCTTGTTACTAACAAATACTAACTTGTGACTACTTAATATCAGATTGTTACTATTAAATACTAACTTGTGACTACTTCATATCAGCTTGTTGCTAATTAACATTACATTGTGACCACAAGATAAAAGCTTGTTGATGATAAATACGTGTACTAGCTTGTGACCACAGATTATAGTTTGTAAGTTGTTACTAATAAATACTCGCTTGATTCTAATTAATCCTTGCTTGTTAATAACAAATACTACATGTAGCACGTTACCACCTTATACTAGATTATTGCTAACAAATACTAGCTTGTGACTCATTTAATGTAACATATACATGTAAGTACATATTTGAATTTATCAGAAGGTAATAGTTAGGGTCTACGCTATAGTATAACGTATTTACCAACTAGTTTTTAGTTGCATTAATCTCTAGTTTAGTTGTGAGAAACTAGTTTTAAACAGTGTATAGCAAACTGATATTTAGTAAGGTAAATATTTAGTAGTAATACGCTATCATTTAGTTGTCAAAAATAGTATTTAGGCACATAAGGAGGTTACGCTGTGGCCACAAGATGCTACCGATATAAATCATATACAATACGTAGTTTAGCCAAAGCGAATCGACAGCGTAACTGCTGAAACAAGGTTTGGAACTTATCCGTACATTACATACTTGAACATTTTTCAGTGAGGCGATTTATAAAATCAAAGTTAGTTTTGAAAAAAATAAGTTGTATATTTCATATTGCTTTGCACATGTATCACAAAAATGAATATAGCAATTTTGACACGTTTGTCATCTTCCGAGTGTACAGCTGGTTTAGATAGAATTTTGGTCGTGTATAGATATTGTTATATTGTTGACGTCAGTGTTTTCATCCGACACCTTTGACTTGGCGTTTCATCCCAAATCTCCACGAACTATAACTCATCTTCCCTTAGGCCTTCTGACTTTCGCTCTTTGACCTAACTTTATTAGTCAAGTTTCGCAGGGATTTACGACATGTCCATGGAATTATCTCCCCTCTCCTTCGGGATCGCTGGCTTCAAACGTGCTCTGATTCGATTTCTGGACTATTCCCGACATCCACTGCCGAACGGAGGCACGATAATGCAGTCACGTGGCCGGTGTCTTTGCGTGAAGACAAAAAGTCAGCGCGGATTAGAGGCATTGTTTGGTACCATAGGGGCAAAGAAGTTTTTCGTTACTCGTGGTAAAGTCCCCGGGGACGGGGAAAAGTGCTTGTCAGACTACAAGAGTACGCGTTACTGTTGCACTGTATAATGTTTTTGTTTTTCTTTCTGACAACAGTAAACCTTTATAAAGCGCTTCCTGTTGATAAATAATTTAATTATTGGTATCACAAAATGAATGCCACTGTTACAAGTAAGAAAGGCATTGTCAAGTTGTGTCTTATCCCTAACTTTACGTTTCGGTCTCAGTATTTTGTTTAACCATATTAAATATTATTAGTGTACTTATGATCCCCTTTATTCACATATAAAAGACTCTTAAAAAAGGAATGAAATGCATCTTCACATTGATTTCTGCTCAATATGAACTATATTTTGGATGGTCCTATGGCGCAGTGGATATCATACTCACCTGTCGCCAAGACGGCCGTGGTTCGATTCCCTGATTGGACGCGAACAGCTTGGGGTCACTGCCCGAAAACGTGGGTTATCTTCAGGTACTCCGGTTTCCTTCTACATAAAGACCTTCTGCGCGCTACCATCCATGCCAACAAGAGAGATTAATATGAGTTGATAGAACTTGTTTCGCAATTGTTGTAAAATAATTGAAGTTAAAAATGAATTGGGACTACAAGGTGTCAATGTTTCGTACTGAACAACTTGTTGTAGTGAGAATTTGTAGCTTTTCAATGTGTCCTTGAGTGTCTGTCCATCTAGTTTCATGTCGACTATATGCAGCCTTAAGGAAACACAATATCTGATATTAACGACTCAATACCATAAAACGGAAGTCGCTTTCGTTATAAACTGAAATATAATTAGCAAAGTTAACGCACATAGACTTATTATAATATATATGTTACCCATTAGGTCCTTGTACGCAAAGGTATTCCTTTGTGCCTGGTTTCTCTGGACACCGCGGATTTTTTCGGGTTTTTTAAATTCCATTGGTTTATTATTTTAGACCAAAAGCCTCCTGGAAAGGTTTGCGGTAAATGTTTTGCTTGTCCTACTATTTGAAAAGAGTCTTGTGTAGAGCGCCGTCATCAAAAGACACAGCTTTCCGGTTTTTAAACCTAAATGATCTTCAATATGGTCTTCCATATTGCGAATAATAATCGTTCAGTTATTTCAGTGAACCACCCCTGCAGTAAGGGATTGAGCAAAAATACACTTGCTGTGACCCACTGCATAACAGGTAAGTAGCGGCTGTTGTGACATCCATAAAAAGTTGAACTTCAACAGGACGCAGAAGTGGTAAGCAGCAAACATAAAACTGTAGCGCCCATTGCAAAGACAAAGGATCCTTGTTCGTTCCCTAACGTCTTGCTTGGCAATGTCATGGCTTTGTTAATGATGTAGAGCATTCGCCCTATCAAAAACAATGTTACAATCCGCGTCCCTCTCCTAACAAAAACAAACCAATGTCATACATATTGTTTCCTACTGTTCCCAGCTTGACGTTCAGCTTTAAATCGGTGTCTGTAAGGAGATGTACAATGTAAGCGCAGTACCAGGATAATGTGACCGGGTGGTATTTCTCCGATTAACGGTTTCAGATGCGGCTTTTCCAATGTTGGTATGTTAAAGTAACCTTGAGGCACACCATCGCCCTGGAAAAATGCATTAGCTTAGTTGTTGGAAGGCCTTAACAAACGCCACTAAATTTGAATGAGCGATGGTATATTTGACAACCTTATATAACCGGAAGTGCGTCATTAATGTCCTGTAATGTATATTGCCAAAGAAGTAAAAACAGTGAACGTACGAAGCGGAACTGATACAATTCACGCAAGAATGCAGCTATTTTCTAAAAGTTGTCTCCCTTTCTACAGTTTGTAACAGAACAATACTGTTATCTCGTGAAAGGATCGATACAATATCTGTGTATGCATGTATGTATGTATATATGTATGTATGTATGTATGTATGGTTATTATTGTATCTTTTACGTCACTGCTGTATTAGTCTGCATACTTCCCTAAACATATGTAATACTACCCGTGCAAGATAGCCACATTATTTCGGTAGGGGAGGGGGTTAATGAGAGGATCTCTTTAGATTATCAGTGACACAATTGAGTAAATAAAAAGTGATCTCCTGCCACTACTGCAACACTCAAAATCTTTATAGATTTATCAAATACCTGTTGAATCGTGTTAAATCTTTGTATCGATCTCTACCAAAAACGGAAGGTATGTTATAAAAGCCTCCGCGCACTCGTGAATATATTCGTCCGCGCAATAAACTCGTGCTTTCTGATTCGTTCGAACAACCCAAGTGTGTGGTTTTGCATATCTATTGTCTGCGGTCAGTGTCTCCCTACAGTCACATCTAGTGTAACCTGCTGTCAAAATAATTAGACCGGATACCCGTCTTCTTATGGCCTTTACTGTTTGCAATGACGTTTTTCCCCGACAAAGATAAAACCAGTATTCTTAACTAACTTTTTATGCTCAAAATATGCATAGAACAGGTACAATATACCTCGGTATTGTAATCCCGGAAAAGAGCACGAATAACTCGTTTTACACCGAATCGATCTGATTGCTAGCGCCGTAACGCTTTCGGTTTAGTCTTTATTCTGATGTTTAATTATTCTTTTAGTGACAACGTTGATGTAAACTGGCGTAAACATATGCAATTTTGCTTCAAAATAGTTGTAACTGTTTTAAAAGCATCAAAGGTGGCTATACAGAGGCTGTTTCTAGTTTCAATGCGGGTGTTTAATCTAAATTAGAGAAATATCTGAATACTACATATGTCGATGACACAGCGACAAATCTCTGTTGTGTTATTTCTTCCGGGAAATAAACATGCACGTGAAATCTACAGGGAAATAACCTATCCTTGAATGTTGGTATAATAATCTGGTAAGGTTTTTAATTTTACATTTTGTTTTTTTGTCCATGACGTGACGAAATACAATATTCATTACCAATGTATGATTTCTCTTGGGTTCTACAAGGTCACATCGCCACAGTGTGTGAGTGCAACGTTGCTGATAACATTAACACTGAGGTAATTCTTTTAAAAATGCTTAAAACAATTTCCGGACCGAAATAATTCCGGATCGAATTTGCCGACTTCAATACCTTCACTATTGTTGTCAAAGGGAGACGAGAACATAGATATCTACGGGGCGTCGTTATAAACATTTTAATCATATTTGTTATATAACTGAATGGAATCAATTATAGAGTCATATACCGGCTGTTCAAATGCATCATCAGTTCAAAACGAATGCACTTGGTCAAAGGGTATATTTGTTTGGGGTTTGACGACCTTGCAACAGTTAAGGTCTGAGTGAGACGGTTGCCTAGGGAGACACCGCCGTGAAAAAAGGTAGGGAAAAGAGAAAAGAACAATTTTCCGTGGCAACATATCAATTTCGGCTTCTTCAGTGTTCCCCTAAGAATAAGAAGCAGAGAAATTCCACGATTCTTTAGAGAAGCCATTAATTAGTTGAAGTCACGGTAGTCTAATGGTAGGACGCCGGACTCGTGACCGAAGGGTTGCGGGTTCGAGTCACGTCACGACACTGTGTTGTATCCTTGAGCAAGATACTTTACTCCGATTGTTCCAGTCTACTCAGCTGTAAATGAGTACGTGGTTGGGCAGTGCTAGAATTGTTGAATGCTTTCTGTGAGCGCCGGTATGGCAGCATCGGCTGTATGCCTCCGTAAGAGTTGAGAAAGATATATAACCACGGATAATGATTTGTGAATCGCTTTGAGACGACCTACATACATGATAAAGTGGTAAATAAGAACCTCGAATTAGTATTATCATTAGTTGGCGCCTACCATAACATGTACATAGACAAGGCAAGCCTGTTATTCCCCCGAACCTGCTGAGAGATTGAACGAAATGCATAATCATTCACCAACCTGAATAGATGTTATCACCGATTGTCATCGTTTTGATTTGATGTTATCACCTATATATACACTGAATGAATGTTATCACCTATTCAAATCAGCAACCTCAACTAATGGGATTAAAAAAGTAGAATGACACCCGATAGAAATCATAGACCTATATACATGTACACGTACAAGGTAAATCAGAAAGTTTCTACCAAACCCAAATGTCACATCCACATTACAGTATTCCCTTGTTACCTATAAAGCCACGTGATACAGATCCGCGAGACTTACACCATCACGACGATCTGTGTCTCTACGACGCTTAAACATCGGCGGACACGCAGGGATCACTTGATTTCAACACCCAATGAACAGGGGCGCGTGCACGTGTTAACAAAAAGTACCTGATCGAGAAATTGACTGTAATGATAAGATAGCGAATATTGGTGGTGAATTATTTATCCATCCCTGGTCGTTAGTCTAGCTGTGGGTATGATTCTGTAATTAGTAAGGTTGAGATACATGACTAATTCACTGAAACCTTTCATTGAACTGTTGGAACGATGAAACGGAACGTTCATACTTCGTTGATTACTAGTCGGTCAGGTAACAGGTATATCTAATGTAGATTGTACTCCTCGTTACATGACAGATATGCAGTACATTATATTTATATATATATGCTTCGTCTCGGTTTATATCGCCTTTTCGGGTCTATATAACCACATATTCACCTCAACAGAAATCCATAATCTTGATAAACATTTTCATTTTGTTTGTTCATACACAATTTAAGGAGTTAAAATGTATACAAAACTTTCTGTTGCATTTTGTATCTGACTTTTGATGAAGATTTGACAAGTTATCCTAGAAATTATTTCGTGATCTCGCTTTGATTTTGGCATGTCTTGTTGTGTGATTTCGCTTCCAATTTTAGATGCTTTTTGTATGATTTCGCATCTATTTTTGGATGATTTTTTATGAACTCGCTTCCATTTCAGGATGATCTTTGCTTCCATTTATGAGATTCAATTTTCGCTCTTAATTCGCTTCCACTTTTGTTTGTTATTTGTACTCCATTGCTTAGTAATTATGTTTATAATGAAATATGTTTTTTCTGAGCGGGAAAATGTACAAGTGTAAACCGCTATTATTATACAATCATTATGTCACAATTAGAATTCATGCTGCGAATATTTGCATTCAAAATTTACGGTGTACGTATTTATGGTTTAAATACTTCTTGAATTTTCAGGAACAGCCCAACGTTACCAGACTGTTTGCTTTTTATGATGGTTTCATGCTATTCGAAGCGGGAGGAGAAGAATCAAAATGACATTGATCAATTGTGTAAATAGCCGTACGCGGATCATACATGTTAAATGATTTGCAGAGGAAAGGGAGATATAACGTTATGACATCCATTTTCACACAAAATAGTCGATTATATTTTATTTAGCAAAACACACACACGTACAATTATTTTCAATGTTCCTACAGAGCCATACAACACACATTGTTATTTGATTTGCATAAGATATATTTCCCGTAAACAATTATTTCAGCATTATGAATTAATTATGAATCTCATGAGTGCGATCGGTTTATGCGTTCTTGCGTGACATTCGACTGATACCGTCATAAGTCAATTGGCCATGTCCAATTAACCCTTTATAAAGACTTTTGACATATTTCTTTGTGTAGAACTCTTTTGGGATGAAGATAATTCTACAGATATAGGTAGCACGTCTCCTTAACCTTTTATGTGCATGCATGCAGTCTGTGAAAAGCGAACAGCTAGTACATAATCATCCCTCATTGTTAGACCTATCCAGAATGGTTATAGTAGAACATTGTAAGTACATATAAATTCACGATGAATGATGTGTTTATTCCAAAAGTATGGATCCCAAGGGAGCCTCATATTTTGTGTGTTCGAGCCCATGACGTGCCGGCCCGCTACTTGTCTCCCCATTATTGGGCGCTTGAGAGATAAATGCCATTTTGGTCGAACAAGGGGAATAGTGTAGCAGAGCAGACTGGCAGCTTCGCTCGGCGACGTGATGAATCTCCATAAGGACACAGGCATACCCAGTGTCTATGGGTATTTATCAGTGTTTTGCATACACGTCGTGTCAAAATATTGTACTTTTTTCGTATAGGATGTTTTTGATATGCACCAACATGGTACCAACTGTATACCGAATACTGTAGATGGTAATTCATCTTTGCGTATTGCAGAGTTATCTTCTCTTGTGAACAGGTATTGATTGTTACGTCATTTGTTTTTGACAGTATCGTCATCAATTTTTGAGAAAGCGACGTAATTTTCTCACACAAACCAATGACTATTTATTTTTTATTTTTTGTTTGTTTGTTTTAGTTTGGTTTGTTTCAATCCTGCTTTATTTTGGTTCGTTATTTTGTATTTTTGTTTGTTAATTTGTGTTATATTTTGTTTGTATTTTTTTTTTACGTGTGTTTTGGTATTGTTTTGTAAGCTTGTTAGATTTTGTGTGTGTTTTGTTTTGTTTATTAGATTTGCCCTTTCTTGCACATGTCGAGGGGATCACACTGATGGATATACGGCTTACACCACGTGAGTTGTAGGTCGTCTTAAGGCTGTTTTTCTTTCTCCTTGTCTAACTAGGTCATTCGGAAGTCGTTAACAGACTTGTAAGGTACAAATGTAAGGTCACTCAGGTTCGTCGTTGGTTTCGTGTCCAGTGAAAGGTGTTCCGGAGGTTAACGTTTCCGTGCCTCGTCTTATCTCGGAAATTCCGCAAAATACAGAGATACGGACAGTTTAATGACTGAAGAGTTCCTTTGCCACAAATGTATCCATCTGTAATCTTCTGGTTTTTTCTGTTCTATTTTTTTCACCGTTTTATATTGGTTTGTTTTTATTTATTTTGTACTGTTCTATTTTTTTGTGTTTATTTTGTGCGTTTGTTCATTTAGTAATGTTTTGCTATTAGGTTTTTTTTTGAGATTCTGGTTTGTTTTCTGCCTTTGATTGGGCTAAATTGTCCAATTTCTTCAGTCAGAAATGAAGATTAAATACTAAAACAAAAGACGATTGATGAAAAGCTGTTTTCTGTATTATTACGAATAGTTCTTCAATATCAAAGATATACACAGCCGTTTTGCAGTGGTGTACGTTTTATTTCGTTAGCATTTCGCATATCTTGAAACATTGTCATTTTAAACTTTACACAAAAGATACCGAAGCAAAAAGGAATGCACCATGTGCAAGTTGAGAGGAGAAAAATCTTGCAATGCCTTGGTAGAAATGTACGTGTACTACTTCTCTCCAAGTCTGCATTTCCTATACATGCTGGATGTTTTTCGTCTCTTATAGTTTTTTCCTTTTGGGTCTTTATCTGTTCCAATCTTCGTCAGGAAAATATCGATAGAGATTTTTCGAAGCTATCGGGATAGGTCGTTCATGTCTTTCAACCCTCGTTATTATCGTTATACATTTTTATTGATCGTTCTAAGAAAAATTCGGGAAGGCGAAATTACAGGATGCGTCAGAAGTTTCCGTGAAGGTCTAATATGGGTTTTTATCTTCTATACACTTCGGAAATAGAAGTTCCAATATGGAATCCCTCGGATATTCTGGTGGCAGAGCAGTCTAGGCTAAGCGGTTCGTATAACCAAGTTATTTTCCATAACTAGGATAGATTTTTTTCTAAACCCCAGACATATATCCACAGCAATACTTACAGAAAGATCAAATGTGATGGTAGAGAGACCGTTCATATCGGGACTGCATGTGTGGTGTTTATTTTGTTTGTGTAGACTTTAAATTCACAATAATTCCACTAGCAATATGTTCTAATTCAAGATTTTCCCATTGACGTGGAAATGAGACAAATGTTTTTTTCCCCACAACAAGTTTGGAGTTAGTCTGAGCTTAATGAGGTGACCATGGAAATAAACCACGGGAATATCCATCCCTCAAATGAATAGCGACTTTGTCCGAAAGAAATATAAAGATAAAAATAGAAATGTGCCCTATCAAGTTAATAATAAGTCATTCTAATGCACTTAACAGAATTCGAATATTAAATTCATACAATCAATATAATAAAAATTCGCAGGAGCGGTACTTCAAATGGCATTTTTGGTCTTAGCGCCATAGAGTGCCACAGCACAGACACTGCAATACTCATACAATACCATATTATATTCCATCTATGTTGTTGAAGTTTCATGGCCATAAAAGAATTCATTCTTAGAATATTGAATGCTATGAAAAGCTGGAGCATTAACTCTTAGGCCAAATCCGCCAAAATATACATATATACATGTATGTGTATCGGAAGTACCGATATGTCCGTTTATTTCAATTGTTCTCCGATCTAAGCTCCGACTTATTCCGAACATGAACGAAGTGGATAAACTATTACTTCGTTCGAATATATGCACGCCATAGAGAATAAAATAAAGATTAATTAGCATTCATTTTACGGAGTGGGAAATTGACACTCGGGCTAGATTATAAAAAAAACCCGATATGCCGGGTGGCGGAATCCGGAAAGTTTTCATTCGGAGACAGGCAGTACGTCAGTGTACACTAATATAAAAAAACAAAAAACACAAAAGAGTTAAAAAAAAAAAAAAAATGACGCAGAACAAGAACAAGTGATGTGTCTTTATTCGTTGACTTCTTATATGGTATGACATTGTGGATATTGCGAGGGAAAGTTATATACGTAACAGACAAACAGCGGTGCAAGTACTAGCGGATCAAAACTTGGTATAAATACCTGCACAAAAATAACATACAGGGTTATGACATCTGCATAGTGAAAAGTGATATTTTGTTCAAGCATCATATAGTTTCGGCTGATGCTTTAGTTGCCGAAGATGAAGAAACTCTCTAATAGTTAAGTCATTAGACAACCCATCAACTTATACACGGATATTAAAAGTGCTGCTAAGCTTTCCTCGTTAATGTAGCCGTTTCAGTAATTTGCCTGGGTGCCTATGTACAAAAAAATACTGTGTTCAAAAGAATAAGTAGCCATTTTGAATATACGAACAGTAGCTCGCTTCGGGTTAGAAATAGTTATCTAGACATGTTCTGTTTAAATCCATGAAAAACAACTAGTACCGTATATATATATACGTCCGTAATAAAATGATTTTCAGTTTATTTTTTCAAGGTAAAGGTTACCGCTGCAGTACTTGTTTAAGTGAAAAAGAATTCCACTTAGAGCGTTTTTCGACCTTAAGTGTATTTCCCATTTATATAAAAGATAAAACAGCGAAATCGATCTTTTTGGTTCAGTTCCCACATTTCTATAAAAGATTTCAATGTTTAAATGACAACCCTTCCCAAGAATCTTACAAGTATCTCTCCTTTTCCCCGGTATCAATTTCATTACCCGAGGAGCGAAGAAAACCAACCCTCGGGCAGGGGAACCAGAATCTTACTATTTCCAAAAAAATCATACTTAATTTGAATTATAATACAGATGAAAAATGCACGGATATTTTTAAAAGCAATATTTAACCGTTTTTTTCCAAAGACGTGTTGATGTTCATACACCCCCGGAAACTGCCACAAGAGTTAGTCTGCAGGAGTATTTCAGTTTTCGGACTAACACTCGGCTGATAGAGGACTAACTCCCTGGACAGCTAAGTCACGGTAAAAACGGGATATATAGTCAATTTAACAACATGAATTCATGTAGTAAATAAAGTAGAAATATGTACATATGTTTTAGCTTGAGGGTACCCTTACCATTAAAAGAAATATATCTTTTGTAATTATGTTTTAGAATTACAGAGGATATGAATAATTGTTTAATTGAGGAGGTTATCCGCAGCTATTTGTATTTTGGCACCGGTTCACACTTACATATAAAGACAATGGTTAATTGCAACGATAAAGTAACACTTAAATCGGCAGTAGGGGGGTAATTTCTATATTTAGGTATACAGTTGGTGAACTTGCCCCGGGTCCTCGGGTCCCGGTGGCCTCACCCTACAATTTCATTACTCCAATACAGGGTATTCGTTGTCAAGTTATCTGCGCTGCCTCCTCTAGATCTGGCAACGGTCGATATAATCCGGGCGCCTGTGCACCTTACGTGCGCCCATTTGCGCCTTCCATGCGCCCACTCAAAGGATATGATGTAAGGGCAATGTGATTATGTGCGCCTAAAATTGTAGCTTTACCTCTCGCAAATAATTCTACAATACTATATTACAACAGTTTTTCACCAGCAGCAACGTAAAAGAATATATCTCTAAAATACATTACAACACCCGATAATTCATTAATGTATATCATACATATTATGTAAATGTTTATATATACATATATAATTGTTTGAATAACTTAATCTCAATCACGATAAGTCTTCATTAGAATATAAGGAGGTGAAAGTTCATGTCTCGTAAACCCCGTCCTTGCATCATCATAAACAGTTTCGTGAACTACTCCGTCGTGTCTTGAACAGATCGCCCGTGCGTCTGACACAATGTCTATGGTCATCTTGGAGAAAATACTTCATAGCGGTTGAAAGCTTGTACATGAAAACACTGTACATATATATATATATATATATATATATATAATTCCCTTGAATTTAAAATGGACTTTTGGCAGTAATAATTGTTATTTGATCAACACACGTAAAATTAAATTAATAATGGTTATATACAAAATCAATGACGGCAAAAGTCGTGGTACTTTTATCCTGATAATCATCCAATCAGAAGCGTCCGTGTTATTTACTTCACCGTTCTTAGGACGCAGTCTTTTCAGGTATGTACAAGTCAGATGCTGGAAAAGATGGATACATATAAGTTATCTCTATACAGCTACAATTTTTGTCTCTAACGACTGAAAACGCGATAATTCTCCACGCGTTGATGGTTTGCTGATCAACAAATACCGGTGGTGACAAACACATTTTTTTCACATTGACAAAAATGAAATTGAAAGAAAATATTCAAAAGAAAACAACACGTGTTCTCAAAGCAGAAACTCACAATTTGCTTGATCTTTAGACCGATTGCAGCATCACGTGGCAACTAGACAGGAATAAAATGTGTATAGTGCTAATTGATGTGTATTTACAACGTTCAAAGTATTATTGACAAACAATCTTATATATTTATATATATATATATATTTACAAAATGTGACTCGCATACAATGCAATTACAACTACCACCACAAGAGGTTAAAGTCCTACTGTTTTTGTCTACAATTTAATGTTACCAAAAATTAAGAAATTTAGAAAAAAAGTCATCCCTCATTTTCGCTGACAATACAATCTATGATCGGCAGTAATACTGCACATTGATTGGTCAATGCTATAATATCCCATACATGCACATAATTCAGTGGCAGATCCAGAGACCAATCTTGGCAGGTTTCCAAATTTCTAGTTAGAGGGGTTCCGAATGGAATAAAATTAGGATGGGAAATACACGTGGTTTTTTAATTCTCGGGTTTAGGCTTTTTTTTGTTTGTTTGTTTGTTCGTTTGTTTTTGTTTTTTTGTTTTTGCATTCCAGACAGACCCTTCTGGATCCGCCACTGANGGGGTGGAGGGGGGGGGGGCAGGCAACATTCCGCGCACGTGTATAGGTTGCCCGAGCCCAGCGTGTTCATACAATTGGTCCTTAAGGTCCAATCAGCACATGTCTATATCAGTCAACGCTGTTCAAGTGAAAGCTCAAATAAGTCACGCCAAGATGGCGGGGTAAACAACAAATTAGCGCGTGATTCTTTGGAGGACCACATTTTGCTAACTTTATTATGTAATCAATTGAAATATGGAGTCTACAAACGTGTCAGGAGAGAGGTGCGACAGCGTTGAGTCGTTTGCTATCCAACCCAGGGTGCTATGCCATCAGTCATCACATTTCGCCTGCCAACTCCATTTCGAATATAATGAAACAATTACGCGGTTACCTCCCATGGGTAACGATCTTTAATGTCTGAGGAGCAAAAAGACATATTGCTTTGTGAAATACATTTTCCAGTCAGAGTCCTCGATTTTGAGAGTCAGCCAAAATTTCCGTTGTATGGCACAGTGAGAAAGCCATTGTGATCAAGAATAACGACGGCCTTACTAGGGTCCCAGCAACCTTCCTGTGCTCAAAACGAGTCTATCCTAGCACTTCATTTAATACTAACGATTTCTATCACATTACGGGCATGGAATACTATCAAGTCACGCACATGCAGGGCGGGGACAGAAGGAAGAATCGCTGCTCTGATCCATATTTCACATTTGAAAGAATCACGATCGCATTTGGTTTCGAATCCAATCATCTAACTTCATGCCGAGCTTGCCATGTTTCGTCTATTATCAGACTGGTAAAAAACATCCATTTTTTTTTAAAAAGTGCACGAATGTCAGAAACACACACAAAACAGAGAAGTCAGAATTGAATTCTGTATATATCAAATTCTAGTATAAAAATCACACTAGGTATCGCGAATACAAACAACCAAAGGCTATTGCACAAAGAAATTTAAGCGTAAGACAAGTCTGCTATTAGAACATACTGCAACACCAACTTAACTTCGAAAGAGCTATAGTGAGATTGGTGACGATTCTCGACTTATGTTAAATCTGAAACCAGTAGGGAGAATAAAAACGGATGCGTATTTGTTAGATCTAATAAGTATAGAGTTATGAGTAATGTCCGGATCTGGAACATGTACTGACATGCGTATGATGTGTAGTTCTCTGTCCGGTAAGATAGATGAAAGTCAAGAAATATTTATGATGTTGATCCAGACTGATTTGTGGCGTATCCGGTTCTCAGTCCAGACGGATTTGTGACGTATGACATTTCCGGTCCAGACATATTTATGACGTTGATTCAGACAGATTTATGGCGTATCCGGTTCTCAGTCCAGACAGATTTGTGACGTATGACATTTCCGGTCCAGACATATTTATGACGTTGATTCAGACAGCTTTATGGCGTATCCGTTTCTCAGTCCAGACACATTTGTGACGAATGATATTTTCGGTCCAGACATATTTTTTTGAATTGCCTAGTTCTCGGTCAAGATGATGATCCAGACAGATTTGATGAAATTGAATCAGTTCTGGTCCAGACATATTGGTGACTTGTATTTTTTTGGTCCAGACAAAGGATTTTATGACTTGCATGGTTTCGAGTCAGACAAATTTGTGACGCGTACGCGGTGTCTGGTTCTAGGTTGTGATGATGATCCGAACAGAGCTATGCCGTGTATGCTTTTTGGTCCAGACAAATTTGTGAAATTCGTGGTTTCGGTCCAAACAAATATGTGACATATGTGTGTTTGTTCCAGACAGAATTGTGACTTATCAAGTACCTGGTTCAAAAGAAATATTTGACGATGGCCTAGAGAGATTACTGATGTGCCCTGCTCTCGGTCAAGATACAAATATAACATGATGCAGACAGGTGTGTAATTTTGATCGTGTCCGGACACGTTGAGCAAGATTGTCCTACACATACTCTCCTCGATCTGGACACTTTTTCTGTAGAATAACTTTTTTCGAAAGTAGTAAAATTACTCATTTTTTTTCTCTCCAGCAATGAGTTCTATTTTCGCGGTTAAAATGAAATTTCCTAACTGTGTTGAATTTTGACATGCGTTTTACCATAGTAGTACTGATTATAACATGCGTTTAAACGGTTTACAAGGTTCACAGAACGTATGAATACGATCTTGCCAATTTCTAGTGTTAACAGCCGTCTAGTAGTGGGATAGTAGGAACTGTTAGGAATGTCGGAGGTAAATATAAGAAACATGTTAATTGTAGATACAAATAGAGACACAACCGTCTCATCCCGTCTTTCCGAACCAATAGACCAAATGATATAAAATGTTGCTTAGTATTGCTGCAATTCCTTGAACACAGCGCGTCCATTACTTACCGAAGAAAATAATAACGATACCAATTATATTGATGATCAAGTACATCAAAAAGAACAAGCGATCTGTTATACAACAGATGATCTTCCACTCGCGGATATATTTCTCCTTCTGCTCCGCCTTAGCCTTCTTGTCCCGGTATGCCTCTAGGATCTCGCGGATGATCCTGATGTCTTCGGACAGACTTGAGCGGATGATGTTGAGCCTCTCGATATTACAATCTTTGTTGTTTTGCTCATAACCATCCTCTTTCCCTTCGTCCAGTAATCTCACTTTGGCGAATTTCATTTCCGTTTCCGGAAGTTTAGACGTTGCGCCACCGGTGTATTTGATGTTCCAGCTGTTCTTTTGTGGAGGCTCCGCTTGCTTTTCAATCAGTTTGTCCCGAATCATGAATACCCTGGCAACGATGTCTATCATGAACTGAAATATAAAAACAAACCATTTAAGGAAAAAAAATATAATGCGTACTGTATTATGGCGAAGCTTGCTTAAATCGAACATTTTCCCCAAGGATTAATTTTCTTGGGAAAAAATAAACAAATAAAATTCCGGGTCACTGAAAGAGAATGCGGTACTTAAGGACATATGCTGCAAGTATCTTACATAATCCACCTGTAAATTTGTTTTAGAGTTGCCTCCCTTGAAATGTATATTTTTTAATAAAGTTACCTACCGAGTCCCGTATAGCTATATGCACATGACTTAATCAGAATTATGTTATCGTTTTCTTGTGTTAATTCCAAACTTTTTATCACAGAGAACGCTGGCCTAATACAATTTAGCACTTACGTTCTTAAATTAAATACATATTTTTGGTCCTTACTTCGGAACTCTTCTGATAATTATATTGTCGATCTTACCATAATACCCAACCTAGATCATATCAAACTCCACCCAATTAAGATAAGGTGAGAAAAAAAAAACCAACTCCCGGTCAAAAGGTTGACGCACTACCAACTGTACCATGCGATCCCGTTAATCAAGGTAGAGACAACAATAGCAACACTAATTTAGGTGCTTATCAGACCTGTAGGGCTCGTGTAAATACATCGGAGTGGAAGCATTTAGTAGATCTCTGATTCATGCTCCGCTTTCCAATACATATATACGCACTTCAGGTTTATGGAATATTTGTTCTCTTTTTTCGTTCTCCCAAATGCAGTAAATTATTATTACATCATAAAGACTCTACTGTGTGGAAATCGATGATCACAACACGTAGAATGATGCGGGATGAGAAGTCTATATACCAGAGCTACGCCTTCTAATATACTGAAAGTCTGCCTGCGGGACCTCATGAATGGCCTAGCTCGTTGTAACTCAGTAAATGGCGAAGTTATATGGCCATTCTCTCCAGAAAGAGATGTATTATGTTAGCCCTAAAACCATCGGATAACGACAGTTTCCACCAATAATGTCTTTCTTACATACAATTGTCATGCATTGTAGCTTTGATGTTTGGACGTGCTTGCAGTGATACAGGAGAACTGAAAGCGACAATGGAGGAAACGCATTAAGCACAGTGACAAGAACTAAACGGCGCTGTCTGTTGACATTTAGTGTCGTATCGGCGCCTGTAATGTGAAAATGTCACAGGCACAACCCCAAGAAATACTGTTACACAGTAAGTAAATGAAGTCCATCGCTTAGGTAGATTGTCGGATGTTGGTGAAATATAATTGTTTTTGATCGCTTTTATAGTAATAATGCCGAAAGTTATCACAAATTTGCGTTCATACTGTCATGAATGTTAACACATTCTTTTTAATTCTTTACGAGGAGACAATTCGGTTCCGACTTTTGAAGCCATTTTTTTTCTGATTGTGATAATATTTTTCAACTATACGATTTATCGATGCGTGTAAAGATCCCATCAGTGTCATAGTTATGTTTCCGGATAACAAATAACGGCAACGGGAATTATTTTGGTGTATTACTATATATGTAGTAATAGAAAATCCAGGTCACCAAGGTGTTTGGCATCAACCGTCTTTGTGACTGAGACGGCCAAAGTATAGGAAATATCATGTATGCAAGTAGTGTTTTGAAGCCAAATCAAATCGATGTTTACGGGCTGTTTTTAACTGTAAATCATTAATATTTTATCTTTTTATTTTCTAAAATAAAACCTGTTTTGCCATGAAATTTTACAATAAAGCTTACAGAAAACGCTGCAAAGGTTTGATGCTATAGAGGTAAGAAATTTGCATACGTTGCACACGCAGGAAGCTAAATGTGTAATGTGTTTTTTTTCCGCACTCCCGTCACTAGCCGTAAATTACATGGTATACTAGCGTATATGGCTGTTCTGTGACACAGCATCACAACACGCACAAAATTACTATGTAAAACCGTGAAAATTGATGTGTGTATTGGCGTTCCCCGGCGAGGCATGCTACGCCTCGCCACTGGGAAAATATATAAACCACGTGGCACCGTCTAGACACCAGGCCCCACCGATCACATCCCATAATAGTCGTGTAACGTCATAAAACAAAATCCGAAATCTGAAGAATGCAACATGATCAAAGTAATCATTGGCTGGACGCATCAGATACATTCAACGGCTGATCTCTCAGAAACAAGCTCCGGAAAATCGTTATTGTTACGGGCTTAAACAAGCTGTTGCTATCATCAGAACACAGGATAAAGCAGGAATCAAGAATCACGTGAACTAATTTCATTTAAATTCTAAGTTCTTGAAATAGTATAAAAAAAACACCTAGGGCAGAGTGTAAAGCAATTAGACACTGTAAGGGACGGTAACACCTCCAATGGCACGATATAGGTGGCGCCTTCCTCACGTGATGACAGCGCGCGCTGTGACGTGCACCACTGCAGGCTTCAAGCGCCAGCCCGCTGGCAGTTGAGCGGGGGAGAGGTATGGAATGTAGGGTAAAGAGCGGTATTCGATACGATGAGAAGATTAGTCATAACCTGCAAATTGGCGCCAAAAAAATCAAGGCATTATCGGACGAGCGAGGAGCGTGATATGAGAGATCCTATGATTGTAATTAAAACAAATACTGTTCTCGGTTGAAGTAAAAATTAGACCAAAATTAAGCGTAAGTGTAAGTGAACTATAACGAAGCGATCAATGAATTGCAGCAAAAGCTAGCCGATGATTACGAGAGGCAATCAATGATGTGTGAAAAGAGAGAAAACAAAATTTTTGATTGGAGACGTTCAATCCAAGATGAACGTAACACCGCCAGAGGGTTACACCTTTAAAATCTTGGTTATAGATATACAACATGCCAAAGATGAAACTTGGTCTCAATTTCAAATTAAACAGTTACATGTAGTTAAGTGTGTATATAATATCATGAACTGTGCCACTACTCATAAGAGATTACTGCGGCTACCAAAGCTAGTTACGGCACCTCAGGGACTAAGATGGCCAAAGTCTACAACATATTATCTTCAAAGATGAACGTAAGATGGATATAGAAACAGTTAGAATAGTGGAAGAGATACATAATTAATTTCTCCTGCCATATCGGTCTGATCCAATTTCATATAAAATGCATGATGTGACATTTTTAGATGAGAGAGTTAGCCATTTGTTTATTTCAGGAAGTATATGGAAAGGTCAGGGGGAGCCGCTAAGTACCGATTTCTAGTGTAATTTGTGCTATTGGGAGGGCATCTATGAAACAGAACGGCAGATACAGGATAGTGTTGCTCCTTTTTTAACAAGGTGTTCCGGAAAACCCCATTATTATACCGTAATAAAACAAAATGTTTAATGAACGATGTACAAAAATAATGGCATAGCTGTACATGTACGCCATAGTCATGTTTTCGTACATGTTCAGGTTATCTGTTTAATAAAACAGTCTCTTGTTGCCCTTGTATGACAAAGAGTCCCCGGAAATCCATTTATACAGGAAGCAAAACAAACAGTTTAAGGAACGTTGTACAAAAACAATGGCATAGCTTTACATGTGCGACATAGCCGTGTTTTCGTAGTTGTTTTATAATACAGTATCCCGTTGTCCTTGTATAACAAAGTGTCCCATGAAATCCATGTTTAACAGCAGTAAGCAAGACAAATATTTAAGGAACAATTTAGAAAAGAATGGCATAGCTTTATATGTGCGTTATAGCCGTGTTTTCGTATTTGTTTTAAAGCACAGTATATCTTGTTGCTCTTGTTTGAACAATTGCTCTAGGAAATCCATTATTATACAGTAAAAAGGAGGAATACGTAAAAACAATGCCGCAGGTTTCCATGTCCGTCATAGCTGTGTTTTCGTAGTTGTTTTATTTTACATCATTGCACAAGAAAGTAATTTGTTCAACATACATTAAGCTGAGAAAGATACAATGCATACGAACTGACATCAGACAATAACTATGTCGCTGTGATAAGGTACTTATGTGATTTAAAAACTAAATAGTTTGATATCGACGGTTAAATTAATTACAATATAAAAAAAAAAAAATTCTTTCGTTTCTTTGAAGGTTAATTAGTGTAAATACCAAACAACAAAGTATGACAAAGTTGTGTTATTTAAAAAAAACGTCAGGTCGGCTTTGCCATTAAAGATTTTACATAGAAATGTCGGATATTTTATCGTTCTGTCATTTATTTCATAGACAAGCCGCGAAATCTGTTCGGTAGAAGCAACCTTGAACTCAGAATGAAATATCTTAAGTTCATTTTCTGTCTCTCCGAACAGTTTTTTTTTTGGAGATTGTTATGGTTATAAATGTAAAAAGATATAATAACAGCAATTAACATGAATAATTATTACAATTCGAATGTATAATAATTCAGGTAAACGTGTAAATATCCCTCTCCTGCATTGAACTTATTTGTTTATTTTTTTAAAGACTATGTAAGGTATATTTGTACACGTTAGGATCCCTGTCCCACTTACGTTAACTAGCTATCTCAGTCGGTTAGAGCAACATAATAATAAACCGAAGTCCAGGGTTCAAATACCAGTCTAACCCCGCTAATTGTTTACGCATAGAAAACTGTTGTTGACTAAATTTTGTTTAAATATCTGTGTATTTTTTTCTCATTAAGTCCCGCATCGAATGCTAATATTTATTTACAAGAAATGATTTATCCAAAGTTATACATGTAGTACGCTGGAAGACTGTCTCCAATGCAGGTGTGGGCAGTGGTACGGGGTTCCCTAAGTCTTAACTCTGTTCTGTGTCAATAAAGACCTATTATTCGGTTATTCCTGCGTATCGGCGATGGAAATGCTGTCACTATGTATATTTGGCTAAATGGACTTAGTAATCCTCACGTTCTTTCTAGCGCATTCTACGTGCAATTGCGTGGTATTTATCGCCCGTAAAACGGCTCTTCTTTCACTAGAGAGTTTGGACTCCATTGTCGGATACATTTGTTTGTTCGTTCAGTGTTTTGCGTCCAATGGCACCTAAAGTCACACAACGACGGTGTCCACAAATGAGGGCACACTAATTATAAGCGCTACTTTTTAAAGTGACGTTCCGTTCTTAAATGTCTCCAACCAGACACGGTACAAATGTAGCACCGCACTTGATCTGTTCACATCGGACAACGGGCTAACTATAACGTCACTGTACCCAAACCGGGACACTTTTCAGATAAATATCAATAAATAAATTACCATACTATCAGTTCCTAAAACGTTTGTTCATTTTTCATAAATAAATACTATCCATTTTTCATTTCTGTCCGATATTTGATATTTCTGGCGCGTGGTTCTAAAAAAAGAACGTGAAATACCATCATAGTTATACGGAGGCCATTGCACCGTCGTTACTGTACCCGGAAAGGGACACTTTCAGTATTTTGGCGGATATTTGGAGATAAACGATCAATATCGGCAGAAAATATGCATAGTTGTAATATTCTAGAGTCAGCGAGGGTTCTGATTAAATTTCTTCTCCAAACAAGCATTAGTTTAGACAAAATAGACTTTTGAAAATGATATCCAAATAAATAGCGTCGCATTAATGTAAATTCAGGAAAATCTTGTTTTGATAATTATTAGTACCTTTATATTGTCCATGTAACGATAACCAGCAGCCAATAAAGCTTAATGCAAACAAATTGTCATTAAAAGTGTCATCAAATTAAAACTGTATGCATAAAAGTACATGTACTTATTTGCATTGAATGACAGTTTCTGGGACCGTTTGACCACAAGTGTCCCGTTTTGAGTACTGTCCCGATCTGGGTACAGTGACGGTAGGGGTGCCTGCGGTAAGATCTCCAAAACGAAAAAGTGAATAATAAAAGCAATAAAAAGAAAGCCGTTTCAAGTGTAACAATCGGGGCAGCAGATAAATTTAGTCTTCTTCAACTCGCCGTAAGCAGGAGGCAGATATCTAAAATAAAACCTTCGGTTCTTCATGGGCCCACATTGGTCCTCTCATAAGCGAATAAACAATGGCAGGATATGATTTATTGGTGCACATATACGGTATAAAAAAAAGTTGGATTAAAGTTTGCCGAACTTAAAAGCATCACAATTATATATACCAAACACCCCTTTGATTTGTTTATAATGATTGTCTCTCAAAAAGGATGAAAGACAGCTCACATAAATGTCCATACTTGCTGGAATCTTACATGTAAAAATCAACAGGATTGGCTTTGCAAAGGTCGTGATCTCTGGAGCTATATATGGACGCTGGTGTCTGAGCTTCCGAGGCAAAATATGAAATAGCGATCTTCAACATTTAATAGATGGGTGGGCGTTGCCTTTGCATCTGTAGTTAATGCGTATTTGAATGAATATAACGAAAGCAGTTTATTAAAGGCATTCTTAATATATAAAAGACAGAATGTGTAAAAGAAGAGTTCGCAAAATAGTGAAAATGAATGCGTCATTTAGTCTGTAATGTTTCGTAAGGTTATTTTCTCCAATAAAAGCGTCATGGAGCATAAGTCAAATTATTATGCTTCTTATATAACAGTTGCAGTTTCCCTCAGTTTCTTAGGTTTGAAATAATAATTCACAGACACGTTTCATGATACTAAGCTTCAATGCGGGCACATGACGGTCGTCGTGGTATTATGCGGGCAGCTTCTCTTTGGGCCGTCTCGAACTTTCTGGATATTGTCAAAAATATTACAAAACAGATGAAATGGATGTTTAAATTTTTTAAACATCATCACGACTCTGTAAGAAACATTGTGTGGAAGACGTTATCGACTTAACGTGTTTTTTTTTAGTATTTTCTCTGTTGGTGGTAAGATATATATAGTTAAAAGGCTGAATTGCGGATACCGACCTTTCTCAGCCAGGCGGGCGCCCTGTTAATCCTTACTCCGCGGAAAAACATGTTGGCTACAATTGTTGAGAGGACTGTTGACATTGTGATCATCACCATACTCAGGCAGAAATACGCACCTGTAAGACAAAAATAATAAAGTGAGACATAGCATAATTATCTTCATAGAAATCCGCACCTGTGAGACAAAAATGATAAAGTGAGACATATTATAATTATCTTGATAGAAATCCGCACCTGTAAGACAAAAATAATAAAGTTAGACATATCATAATTATCTTGATAGAAATACGCACATGTAAGACAAAAATGATAAAGTGAGACATATCATAATTATCTTGATAGAAATACGCACCTGTAAGTCAAAAATGATAAAGTGAGACATATCATAATTATCTTAATAGAAATATGCTCTTGTAAGACAAAAAAACATGTCTTGTCAGAAATATTCTCAGCAGAAATACAACGAAACTACACAGCCATTACATGTAACCGTAGATAAAATTCTTATCAGTGATATCATAATCATTCTGTCAGAAATACGCACATGAAGGACAAAACTTACTTAAGTATGACAAAATATAGTTATTCTTAACAGAAACAAAAATTCGTTATACTGCCACTATTTACTTTCGGTTTGCTTTCATAATCAATGTGAAATTGGTGCGGCATCGATATCGATGCCACGGAAATTCTCAGTAACATTGTAAATCTATTTCCAAACATGTGAAATCTAGGAGAGTTTTTGACCATTTTTTTACTTGTTGACTGTGATAAAAACCTTCAACGCTGTTCGAAAATTTTAATCGTGTACTGTTTGTTGATAACGTTTCAAGTTCTTACAGATAGGTACGGGTTCTCATGATCACAGACAACAACAACAAGCAAGGACTACCATCTTAGCTGTTTATATCTCATAACGAGGTTTCACAGTCGGTACATGTAATGTTAGGAATGATATAAACTAACGGGACGCAATCATCAACATCCCCCTTATTTAGAAGAACATGACTGTCAGTGTCAAAATGAAATGGACATACACAAATTATTAAACTGACATAGTGTAGCATACCATTGAATGACTCAAAATTTTAAGACTAGAATATTGAGTAATAAAATTCATCGCTTTTAACAAGCTTAAATGCAGTTCGTATTATATCTTTATCGACTGTCAATTTTCACCATAATGGAAATGTATGAATGATTTTTTACCAGTGTTCATGAACCTAAAATAAATTTAAATTGCCACTAGAGCAAAATAGAATGTCACTTTTCACAGAGTCCTGGATTGTCACTTGGCTACCTAGAAACTACTAACACAAACTTATAAACAACAAATATGAAAATCAGTAACGAACAAAGTCTTTCAAATGGCCAGGTTCTTTTCGTTGGCGTACTGGGCGGTGTTCACGTCCAGCGATACTGGGCTGCCGCGTTAATTGTGTTTCCACGTGTACTTTTGGAACAGTTTGTTCTGGGTCGCGCACAGGACATTGGGGAACTGACGGAATCTGCTCGTGGGCAGAACTCTCAACATCTTGTTTACTTTCTAAATGAAACTCATCTTGACCGGAATTGGTTGGTGTCTGTAGTGATACTTTGTTTTCCAAACGTACAGGTGACTGATCGCGGATGACGGCTTCCACACGAGTGGGTCTGATATGAACCCGATTTCTTCTGTACGTAGCACCATTTTGTGCTTGCACTCTGTATGTGTACTCGCCAATGGCGTCTTGTACTTTTCCGAGTTTCCACCTCTCTTGGTTTGTGTTCGAAATACACATTTTGTTCACGCTTTAATCTCGGCAAATCTCGAGCTGTTTTGTCATAATACTTCTTGACCGATTTCTTCCGCTTTTCCCGTTTTTCACTTTTCATTCCTGTCTCCTGGTTCCATGCTGGAAGCAAAGTGCGCGTTTGACGTCCAAACATAAGTTGGTTAGGGCTCAGTCCAGTGTCCTGTCGAGGAACATTCCGCAGCTCCATCAAAGCCTCGAATTGGTCCTGTCTGTTCCGCTCACATTTTATCATTAAGTTTTTAATCACCTTCACCGCAGATTCTGCTTTACCATTTGCTCGCTGGTGGTGAGGTGAGGAGGTCTGGTGAAAAATACACCACTTTGAGGTAAATGCCTTGAATTCACTCGAGGTGAACTGGGGGCCACCATCTGATACTATGGTCCTCGGGATGCCAAATCTCGCAAATTATTTCTTGAGGATGCCAATGACCACAGTTGAAGTAGTTTTCTGTAAGAGGTCAACCTCAATGAAGTTACTATAATAGTCAATGCTGACCAAGTAGCGCTTGTCCTTTATTTCAAACAAATCCAAACCAATCTTTTGCCACGGGGCTTGTCCTTCATCATGTTGATTTAGTAGTGTATTTGTTGTACGTGGTTTAAGTTCCTGACAGGCTTCACAACTTTCAGCTAGTTGTTTGAGGTCAGAGTTCATATGGGGCCAGTAGACGGTACCCCGCGCTCTCCGCATCATTGAGTCATAGCCGGTGTGCGAACTATGTAGTCGAGATTTCACATCAGCTCGTAAGGCCTTGGGGATTACTATTGCCTCTCCTTTAACAATGATTTCTTCATAGACGCTTAAACTGTCTCTCATGTCGAAAAAGGGGTTGCAACAGTCCTCAACATCCCTTTTTTCATCTGGCCATCCGGCCCGGATATTGTTCTTCAGACATTGTAGATCTTCATCTTCCAGAGTAGCCTCCCTTATCTCAGTAAGTCTCTTATCACTTAGGTTGTCGTTTACGCTCACTGACATGATACGATCACGGTTTTCAGATGGGTCAGCGACCGTTGCTCTGCTCAAAGTATCGGCAATGACAAGTTTATCACCTTTAAGGAATCTAAACTCAATATCGTACCTTAAGAGTTTTAACATGATATCTTGCAACCGACGGGGAGCACTGCTGATAGGTTTCCTCAAAATGTACTCTAGAGGTTTGTGATCATTTTGTACTATGATCTTGTGTCCATAGGTGTATTGGTCAAATCTTTCTACACCGTATAGTACAGCCAGAGCTTCCTTTTCAATCTGTGCCCATTTGCGTTGCGAAGGATTTAAAGACCGAGACGCATATTCAATGGGTTTCCCATCTTGGAGTAGAACGGCACCGAGTCCATCTTTGCTACTATCAACCTGCAGCCATATTTCCTTCCCAGGGTCAAAATATGAAAGAACTTGGGCGCTTGTGAGCTTCTGTTTCACCTCTCGGAATGCATTTTCACAGGCTGATGACCAGTTAAAATCAGTGTCCTTGCGAGTCAGAGCTCTCATTGGTTCTAACATTGTTGACAGACAAGGTAAGAACCTTGCCATGTATTGAATCATACCACAAAATCTTTTCACACCTGCAACATCCACAGGACTTGGCATATCAATGATAGCTGTAATTTTCTTGGGGTCAGCTTTCACCCCCTCATTTGTGATGGTGTGACCATGGAAAGTGATTTCTTTCAGTCCTATCACCTTCTTCTCTTCATTTAACACTATGTTCCTTTCATCACAACGTTTATACAACTCCTGCAGTTTCCTGTCATTATCCTGGTGTGCTTCCTCATCAGTTTCTCCCTGTCCTGCAATGATGATGTCATCAGCAATGGTGAATGTTCCATCAAGTCCTTCAAGAGCCTCGTTTAACTTGCGTTGGAAAATTTCACTGGATACATTTAATCCAAATGGTAGGCGTGCCCATCGATAGCGACCAAAAGGTGTGATCATAGTGGTTAGTTCACTAGACTGTTCGTCTAAACGGACATGCCAGAATGCCTCTTTAACATCCAATTTGCTGAATACACGTGCATTTTGTAGCTTAGGTAATACATCATCCAGTGTTGGTAAGGCATAACCTTCTCGCAGCAGGGCAGAGTTAAGACCTTGAGGGTCTAGGCAGATTCGTAACTTGCCATTAGGTTTGTGTACTACAGCCATCTGGCTGACCCAGGCTGTGGGCTTTGTCACTGGTATCAGAATACCTCTCTCAACAAGGTTGTCAAGATCAGACTTTACACGATCCTTAAGAGCGATGGGTATTTTCCTACAGGGCAGGAATCTGGGTTTGACCTCAGGGTCAATAGTTAGAGTAACCTCACCCAAATCTCCTGGTTGATTTGTAGTTTCAATCTTCCCAATGAACTTTTCTTGATTGACAGTCACAAATCCAAGCTTTCTAATTGTTTTAAGTCCTAGGAGGCACTGTAGCTTGTTAGGGACCACAATAAAGCTTACATTATGCTGTTCTCCACTCTTAGGATTCAGTACGTTAAGCATTGCTTCACCTTCAGGGCATAGAGTACTGTCATCAAACATGCGAATCTTTGTCGTGCATGCATGTACCTGTTTACGCCGAACATACCGTTTGCATATAGTGTTTACATCCGCAGCACTGTCTAGTTGAAAACGCACATCACAGTCATTCACCTGCATTCGAGCAGTGATCCGCTCTTTTTTATCAGCATTTCTTACTGCATTTAACCAGCAGTCATCAGAGTCAGATTCAGAGTGACCTCCCCTTTCTGCACCCAGACGGTGTATCCTCTTACACTTAACCTTGAAGTGATTTCGTCCGCCACACTTTCCACAAGTTTTGCCCCAGGCAGGACATTCCTCTTTTTTCATGACATGTGATTTTCCACAGTATTTACATGATTTCACATTTTGAATATCCTTTTTTACAAACTTCTTTTGTGCCTGTGCCTTGTTTTGTTTTCCTTGGTCTGATTTCATTCTGTTAACCTTTGTGTGCAGGTGGTTGTTCGAATGCAAGTTAGTCTTCATTTCCTGTGCCTGTTTATTGGCCTGCTCATAGGATTGGCATATTTTGATTGTCTTGCGTAAATCCAGGTTGTCATCCCGAAGCAGCAGCTGTTGCATTTTCCCAGTAGCTGTGAAAACGATTTTGTCACGAATCATCCGTTCCTCCTTGTCACCAAAGTTACATGATGATGCCCTAGATCTGAGCTCTGTGAGGAATTGGTCAAATGGGTCGAAATAATTCACAGGCCAAAATTTATGACTTTCCGCAACTTCGTTTTGACGAGGGTTACACTATTGTTCGATTTTCTCAAAAACATTTTTCGGATCATTTTTATCCGTGGCTGGCCAAGAGAAAGGAGCATCCGCTTTCAGAAGGATCTCCCCACCACAGTTTATGATCGTCGCGGGTTGTATCGCCTTATCTAACATTTGGATTCCGCTAGCCATCAGATAAATCTCAATACTGCGTTTCCATACCTTGTAATTCTCACTGACATTACCGGTTGTCAGATTAAGTTCTGTAGACAATCTCAGATTAGAGTTTATGTGTTGGATAACTGGCTCACCCATCGCGGGAATATAGTCAAAACCACGTGGTGCGCTCACAGCGTTCCCAAAAAACACATCAGAGTGATTTTTCTTAGTGAGTGTCGACTTTAACAGTTATAAAGTCTTTAGGCCCGATTCCTACCTCTCTCGCCACTGCCACCATGTTGATAATGTTTCAAGTTCTTACAGATAGGTACGGGTTCTCATGATCACAGACAACAACACATGCATGGACTTCCATCTTAGCTGTATATAACTCATAACGAGGTTTCACAGTCGGTAAATGTAATGTTAGGAATGATATAAACTAACGGAACGCAATCATCAACACTGTTGGTCTCGGAACCCATCGGGATTGTAAGATTCTGCTGACAGTTCAATTTTTGGGCCATTGAGTTTAGTTAGCTCCCTTGGGGTTACAATTCTTCACCAGGTTATTGACGGACTTTCTGCAGCCTCGGGGCTGTACGGTATAATGTTATTTGGACGGATATTAGTAACAGCAATTACTACTATTACATCTTCTCATTGATTGGTATATGCGGGCTTGGCGGTAGCGTCTACGGACCTGTCTGTCCACCCCTCCGCTAACCAATCATCACAGTCCTTTCATTTTTGTTTGTCCTACGGACCGATCATACAAACTCGTGATTTTGAGTATTAGCCGGTCCGTACCATTCAAATTCCCACTCTTTGTCGGTTTGTATAACCAATGTTTATTAGTACGACCCAGTTGTTACAATCCATGATTACTATTACTGGCCGATTCGACCAAACTAGGTTGCTGGTATGTGCCATCCTGTATAGTATAGTTGCCTAGAATAGGCAGAATCTACAATTCTTTGCTTGCCTCTCTTAAACATCTCTGTCATTAGCGGGCAAAACACCAAAATGATTCCACTGTAGTTTTTTTGTACATAGAGTTACCTCCCTTCCAATTTGTTCTGGATATAACTGGGTAAGGGTTCTACATGTAACGATGACCAGATAGCTCTGTTTGGTTTGATGATCAGAGGGCCAAGGCTGGCTCCGTGGCAGATTATTGTTGCTTACATGTATCCCATCTCTTCTATTGGAATGCTTACGTTGTGACTTTTCAATTGATCGTGGCGTGGAAATGTTAGCGTTTGCAATACATCTAAAATTTACATATTCTATTTTTCTATATTCGCGTGTGGATATTTTCAAGCAAATGCACTCGACGCGAAAAACGTGAAAATTTCCACTTTTACAGTACATGTACATGTAGCTCTTATTGCCAAATTAGACCTATGGACAGGTTCGCACGACCGATATATAGATATGTTTAATGTTACGGATAGGTCCACACAAACCTTGATTCATCTTATACGGCATGCCAGTCTGCACACAGTGTTTTATTGGCCTATATGTAAACGGAACTGTCGTCGGTCTGTTGAGGTAGTGTTAGTGAAATAGACGATAAATTACTTAAATTTACATATCAACCCAACTGCACTCACAGATTTTCTGTTGACACATTGCAGTCGTCGTGTGTCGTGGTGATTCCGGGTTATTTAAATTGTTTGTCCGCAGCCGTTCAAATCACCTTCGTTTTTATTGTAGACACCCCAAACATGGATAAATAGCACTTTATTTCCCCGTTTTTCACATATTCAGCACATCCGAGTTTGCTTCAGCCTTATCTGCAATTGGCCCTCGATAATTGCTCGACTTTCCAGCCTGGTTGACATTTTTGTAATCTCTTTGTACACATTTCCTGGCTTCTGTTATCGGTTCTGTCTTAACGCGAACATCAATATGTACTTGTTTAAAACAGATGTATCAGACCAAATCATAACAGGCAGTCTTTGGCAGCCTATACTTTTATTGGCCATAATCTTTTTCCCCGAGACCTATTCATGCCCGTGTGATTTTTGGCTAACAGAGTTTCTGTCTAATAAAGAAAACAATAATGTGGAGGATTATTGTGGGAATATCCGGATATGTTATGTCGGGGAGGGGGGATACTGGCGATCTGACGTATCGCCCAGTGTACTGAATCCATCAGCCTTCGGTCAGTTCTCGAGTTATATCACTTACAACAGTGAATAGTACTTAATAGGCGGATATTGATGACCAATTCCTTATCAAAAGGGCCCTCGACGTGTGTTTTACAGGTCCTCGAGACGGCTTATCAATTGATCGGAGTTTGCTTAACCGTCGCGGCAGTGCTATCAGCAAAGTACGGAAGCGTATTAGGGTCGTCTGATATTTTTTTTTCTATTGTAATTATGAGATGGCAATATCAAAGCTACGAGATCATGATAATATCATTACAATAGAATCATAGAGACGCCATTATAATAACAACGAGATCACTATCAGTATCATATCTACGAAATCTATGTCATTATCAAAACTACAAGATCTATGTCATTATCATAGCTACGAGATCTATTTCATTATCAAATCTACGAGATCTATGTCATTATCAAAGCTACGATATCTATGTCATTATCAAAGCTACGAGATCTATGTAATTTGCATAGCTATGAGATCTATGTCATTATCAAAGCTACGAGATCTATGTCATTATCAAATCTACGAGATCTATGTCATTATCAAAGCTACGATATCTATGTCATTATCAAAGCTACGAGATCTAAGTCATTATCAAAGCTACGAGATCTATATCATTATCAAAGCTACGAGATCTATATCATTATCAAAGCTACGAGATCTATATCATTATCAAAGCTACGAGATCTATATCATTATCAAAGCTACGAGATCTATATCATTATCAAAGCTACGAGATCTATATCATTATCAAAGCTACGAGATCTATGTCATTATCAAAGCTACGAGATCTAAGTCATTATCAAAGCTACGAGATCTATGTAATTTACATAGCTACGAGATCTATGTCATTATCAAAGCTACGAGATCTTTGTCATTATCAAAACTACAATTTCACTGCTATGTCATACATGTATCATAACTATAGGATCATAGCTATATCATAATCATAACTACGAGATTACATCTATGTCAGGATCATAACTATAAGATATCATAGATTGGCATAATTATCGCTTCGATGTATCATAGCTTTGTCATGACCATAACTACAAGACCTTTAATATGTCAGGATCATAATTACAAGATAGCATATATGCCATTATTATAACAACACGATATATGTCATTATCATAACTACATAAAATGTAGGTGATCATACCTATGTCTTAATAACGTGATCATAGCCACGTCATAATTATAACAACGTGATCATAGCCACGTCATAATTATAACAACGTGATCATAGCTATGTCATAATCATAACAACGTGATCATAGCTATGTCATAATCATAACAACGTGATCATAGTTATGTCATTATCATAACGTGATCATAGCTATGTCATTATCATAACGTGACTATAGCCATTTCATTATCATAACGTGATCATATAGCCATGTCATATTCATAACTACGAGACCATAGTGTGTCATGATCATTACCTAAAGATCATAGCTTTGTTATGTGATCATGATCATATAATAACTACGAAATCATGTCTGTGTCATCTGCGTCATGATTGTAACGACGTGATCATAGCTATGTCATAATCACATACATTAGATGATAGCTATGTTATAATCATAAACACGAGATCATAACGTTAGCTGTGTCATGGTAAGACTTTTGTCAATTTCATTTATCTCATATGTTTCTACCGTATCTTGCATGTAGATATAACTACGGAAAGGCGATTTACGAATTTACATGATCTCGTTGTTATTATATGGCCCTAATAGGCCTCCGTATAATTGTGGGTTAGGATTGTATAGTAAGAGTTAGATTTTGAAAATCTTTCTGTGCCCTTGCTCTATTTCCAGGGTGAGATGGTCAAACAGATATAATGCCCATTTGTATATGTGGAAACAGAAGTTGCTAATCTTGTTCACCAGACTAATATACTATGTTTTATCATGAAAACCATATTAAAGTAGTGACTTGTCATAAACCAGGATTACTCTAACAAATATAACAGGATTGTAATGTCACACCGTTTAGATCTTACATGCAAGTGTATTTAAAACCAAGGAAACAATTCAACGTATCCCTGTCAAATCTCAACAAACATAGCAAGTACACCACACCCCAGTAACACCGCGAGACGATCGGTCTATGTTGTGTAACCGACGCTGTTGGATCGTATTGATAGCGAAAGTGCATCTTGATCCGGTGATAATTCAGGATCCGTACAGTACCCACGTATAGCCTGCTATATATAGGACTACAGAGGGTGTCCCTGTGGTGGTGGTGATGGTGATGGTGGTGGTGTGCGGGCCTACCAAAACAAACGTACTCTTTGGATAATTACAGCTATAGTTCATCATTTAAGAAAGGGGATATTTTCGTATAATAGATACAGAAACAACAAGATATTGATTTTCAGACATATTTTCGGATAATTCGACATGGAAGGATAACGAGGGGGGCTGTGAGCGCTGCCGTCTGTTTGAGAGCGAACATAATTGATAAAAAAAGATATGAAACGAAAGCAAGAAATAATTGACGGTTGTGTGTCACTGCTCAGTGTCAGCACGATATTGGAGGTGGGGCAGGCGACATGCACCATACTACAGTGTACCGTTATCTGCCGAACACGCAAATGTTTTGTGAATTTTTTCATTGCCAGGTACATGTACCTTACAATTATACCTAACGCGACTTTTGGTAAAGATGGCATGTGACGTTACCATGGTAACGTCTTTGTAGTGGGTTAAGGCTCTGATGTACGAACAGTGTATTTAATAAGGGGAAAAAAAACAACCAGTCAAAACCCGTAAACAATTCCGTACATTAGAAAGCAGATATAATATATTACTTATTTACATTTGCTTTAACTTATTTGGCTTATGACGTCACTATGGTACCGTCTTGGTAATGCAGTAGTGCCAGACGCACGAATAGCAACATCTTAATGGCTTACAATTTTTTGAAATTTTTGAGTACACACGTCACTTCCGTGCACTTACCAATAAGGGGTATGGAGTCGGCAGCCTTTGGAGTTGAGTCAGCAAGAAGCAGCAGCAACACGAAAAAGGCCACAAACACGTTCATACCTGTCGAAATAAACCATATATGTTTTAGAAGGCAGCTATACATAAATATACTTCTCTCTTCTTCAGCTAAGTAAACTCTGGCTGCGTATGAATTAGCGTACAGATACATGTTTCAAATATGTCGCCGTTGACGTTTAAGCGGAATAACAATCCGATGACAGCCATTGTTTGATACCTTCAACATCTGGAATCATACAACAAAGGGATGCTGACTGACACACTTCTTATTCCATGGATGAACATACAAATGTCTTTGCCCATAAAGTAAACAATGGCGGCTTTGTTCTGGAACATTCGACCGCGTCACTATATCAGAGCAGTGCGTCAATGCGTGTATATACCTAACATTATACATTAATGAAAACTATCAAAGGGCTATTCAGATTAAATAAATTAAAATTTAAAAGCTACAAATATCAAATTGAGAGTGTAGTGTTGTTCACTGCTAGTTTTGAAATTTACCCATATCAATATTTATCCTAGCAACAACAGCTACCGTAGTTACCATCGTAGCAACCCCTTCTGACTGTTTTTCCTTGTACAGTATTTAAACATTTGTTTCTTTTCGGATGTAAACATACCGCGTTCTTTAAAGAATATATTGGTTGCTACTGTAATTGCGTTCATTGTACTGTACGCCGTCAAAATGAAGGTCAATCAAACTTTATATGTAACAACCTTAATAGGATAAAGTTAGAAACAGCCTCGTCAATAGCAAAATAAATCCACCGAAAACAGGCACGGTTATAAATACAGCGAAAGTCTAACCTTAAATATGGTGGTGACGCACATGGTACAGTAAGATAAATGTAACAAAAAAAATCGTAAGCATGCGAGAACTAATTGTTCTTGTTTCGAATCACTGCGTTCAGTCTTCATATTATTGCTCATTTAACAAATAAATAGTTGTGTTATAAAAGCAAGCCATGAATTGTGCATAAATTGTGTTCCATATTTAAAACCCATTCCGCATTTTTTTTTTTTTAAAGTGGTGAATTGACTTATGAAGGATCCCAGATGTGTTCTGTAAAATTCAGAGAAGGTAGACCAGGATTCGAACCGCGAACCTCAGAGTGTGACACTGTCGCTTTAACCCATTGATTAACCCTTGTATGAATCAACTGATCAACTTGAGTTATTAGTCTAATAAAAAGAGAAAATAAAAAAAGTTTGTTCAACGGATACCAACATAAGCATCCTTTATGACTAGACAATGGTAAGGAGAGGATTAAATATCCTCTTACCCCCCAAACAAATTGCAGGTGTGCATTGCCAATTTCCAGTATATTGACAGACATGTGTTAATGTGTGGCGCAAGGCCAGTTCATGTAGTGCTTAGGAGATTCTGTGGTTGTGTAGAGTAGAAACTAATCAAGAAAAACGGATCCTGTTTTCCCTTAGTTCTAGATTGAGACAATATAATTAATTAAATAAGTGAGGACGGGATGGTCCAAGGTTTACGGCGTCAAGTGTCCGTTTCGCGCCAATCCCTGTATCATGTAATCGTTCTTGACGGTGCAAAATCATAGTGTCGTAGCGGAGAATGGTCATTTGTTTAAAACAAGGTGTAATTGGTTTTTTTCAAGATATGATTTTCTGGTACTAAGGTACGGTCAAGTGTGGACGGTGCACCAAAATAGAAGAAAACTAGCACGTGCGACAATGAGGAGCGTGCCGCGTGCATGTGCGTGTAGTGATATATGGGACTGTGTAATTCAAACATAAAAGGAGTAATTGGTATTTAAATGGTAAAGTAGCAGTGTTACGGGGTCCCTAGGCATATCGCATCTCTATAATGCTTCGCGTAAAGATTGGCTGATTGGATTAAAACTCTAAAAAGAGTCTTTAAAGATGATTCTGCTACCAGAAACACGAGAGATATATGGCATAGCCCTGTTTGGTCAAATGGAAATCAATGACGTAAAAAGAACGCCTTCTGTTAGCTGTCTTGGAGTTAATTACACCTGTAGCATCCTGCACGTGCGTGCTTTTCACAGTAACTTGATTTACGACGTATGCAACTCTCGGTAGGATTCAAATTAGGACTGACGCGAAAACTTTTTGATGAATTCTCTCTTGATCTAATTCTGAAATATTTTCACAGAATTTTGTCAACAATTAGCTGTTGTTTTCAGTTGGTCGTGATTAAGTTAACGCAGCGTTGATAGGGTAGGCATGGAGAGAATTTGCATATAATCGTAGACAAGTTTGCGTACAGGAACGTGCAGGTTGAATTTGAAGCTTCGCAGTTGCAGGAGATATCATTTTAGAATGGACGTTTTTTTGCGAATTGGGAGTTTGAGACGCGCTTCGTGCACACGAAATCCGACAGATTGTAATAATCCGAGGAAAACAGCATATTCAGTTGTGCTCTTAAGCTTGACAAACTGAAGGCCATGGAGCAAACGCGCCAGCGTTATTGAGGGTAATTGAATTGTAACAGATACTGTGCGCATGCGTCCTCTTATATAATAGTAATTCTTAATAAATTCAATCTTAAGAATGGAAATTTTAACTAGAATTAGACCCAGATTCATCTTCAATCTGAACGGTCGCACCGAGCCGCAGATCATTGATTTCTTTTATCAATAACTAGTACTGAGTTCGAACATAAGATGGATTAAACAAAAAGCAGTCGGTGTGTTATGAAACAGCTATGTCTATATAATTCATCTTGGATTTGTTTGACAAACCACTCGGCATATCACATTCGAATACTAAAACTCTTCTTTAACCAGTTGCAAGCCTCACGAGTGAAACTTAAGCTCGTTACGAGCCCACGGGTGAAACTTAAGCTTGTTACAAGCCCACGGGTGAGACTTAAGCTTGTTACAAGCCCACGAGTGAAACGTAAGCTTGTTACAAGCCCACGAGTGAAACTTAAGCTTGTTACAAGCCCACGAGTGAAACTCAAGCTTGTTACAAGCCCACGAGTGACACTTAAGCTTGTTACAAACCCACGAGTGAAACTTAAGCTTGGTACAAGCCCATGAGTGAAACTCAAGCTTGTTACAAGTCCACGAGTGACACTTAAGCTTGTTACAAACCCACGAGTAAAACTTAAGCTTTTTACAAGCCCACGAGTGAAACTTAAGCTTGTTATAAGCCCGTGTGTGATAAAATATGTTTGAAACCGTTTTAAAGTGTAAAACTCAAACATGACTGAGTTGCTTACCAACAGTCGGTAACACAGACTTAATAGAGCTAGTCCATCATAGCGCAATATGACGGGCATACCATTGTCATACGTAGGCACACCTTGGTTTGCGTGGTTTTTTTTGTATGTATGCTGTTTAATGCAGACAGGTGCCTAGGAAGACACCGCTGAAAGGAAACAGTAGGGAAGTAAGAAGTGAAAAGCTAGAGATCCAAGGTATTGCAACGGGGACTATAGGTCGATTATGTTTTTTCAAAATCCCCCAAGCATATGACACGGAAGAAGGAAAAAAACGATTCTGTAGGGGACCGAATATATGTCGCCTGCTACGAACATGCAGTGGGATACAGCAGACCATTTTTTACCCGAACCTGCAAGGGTTGTCAGCATGTAAGTTTGTTGGTCTCCGAAAGTGATGTGTTATAAACGTATTAATACAAGTTCTACTGTTTATGCGCATACCGGATTATCTCCCTTGACATGATCTGTGTATTTTTCAGCGTCTGGGTTTGTTTACGCCATCGTAAAAAGCCCATATGACTATGACTAAATTGTATCGAGGGAACGATAACACAATCGGTAGGCACAAACCTGTACATATACATGGCGGTTATACAAAATGAATATATTGATCCCCCACAGATACGAGGTTAACTGAACTGTAGCTCTGTAAATATGCATGAGTGAATTGCCTTATATTAGTCCCAGGGTCTAAGTTCGTTCGGCTAAATAACATAAAAATATTATCATCGCATTAACACCAAGGACAAAAATCGAAACTTATAATCAATACTGAAATATATGACAGACAGAGTAAATGATACACCAAAGTTTTTTCATCGACAAACCCGTTAAATAACCCGGAAGTGAAACATAAAAGTCAGAGTTTCCGTGATGCTTCGAGTAAAATATTGTAAGAATCAGCATCAATTACCTGTATCAGTCATTAATCATTCAAACACATCTGCACATTTCTAAACATTTTCTACAGGTTGGTTAGTAAGGATTATGAAAAGATTCTTGTAACACAACCAATAAGTGTTTATACGTGACGGTTTCGATGACTAGTAAGATATGTACTCTGTCACCGTCATTTGTCTGATGAAGGTGACAGGGTACATACTGTACTAGTCATCGAAACGTCACATAGAAACATTTATTGATTGTGTTACAAGAATCTTTTCATAAACATCTGCATATTATTTTATTGCTCGTTGGTATCTCCCGTCCCTTCTTTCATACTTGCTGGGTCGTGTTATCATGAAATCGTTCCCATGCTAAAGCAGGGATATTGTGCTCAGGCCACCTTACTAGTAACTTGCTTAAGCCATGCACATGGTAATACGGTCAGTAAGTCAAGTGTTTATACTGGAAACGGTATTCGATTTTTAGTCTCTCCAAAATTCTTTCAAACCATTGACAAATGTGATATATTTTCATGAATGCATTACATTAAGAAGTGATTGGGCTTGAGCACAGACTCTGAGTTTGAGCTTGACAAAAGTTTCACGAATACATGCTCTGATCTAACCCCCCTTTTTTCCTATCCTTCTACAAACCGTCATGATCTTTTTCCTTCTTCATTTCCAACAAATCGTATTGAACCGAAACTTTTTGGTGCAGGTTGGATTTTTTTACAAAAGTATCCAGAAAGTTTAAACTCACTTTTTAATGCAGATTGGAATATTTAGCAATTACCTTGGAATATCGCAAACCTATTCATATATTGTCACAAAGATCTGATTATCGTATTGAAATCCATGATAAGATGCATTTTATTCTGTATTTTAGACTGTTATAGACTATAAAATACACTGTGTGTGTTTAAGCATGGTTAACACTGTAATAATAGATTTCTTCGATACTTCTCTTACATTCGGTAATGATTTTATATGGAAAATGTTTCTGAATTTATCCTAGTTCTAAAGCAGTAAGATAAGCATGAATGTCGAAGAAAGAAAAAAAATGTTCTTCTGTTACTTGGACGTCTAGGTGAGACAAAGAGAGAATGATGTTTTGTCACTCTAAGGTCTAAGTGAAACAAAGAGAGCATGATGTTTTGTCACTTGAAGGTCTAAGTGAAACAAAGAGAGAATGCTGTTTTGTCACTTGAAGGTCTAAGTGAGACAAAGAGAGAATGCTGTTTTGCCACTTGAAGGTCTAAGAGAGACAAAGAGAGAATGCTGTTTTGTCACTTGAAGGTCTAAGTGAGACAAAGAGAGAATGATGTTTTGTCACTTGAAGGTCTAAGTGAGACAAAGAGAGAATGCTGTTTTGTCACTTGAAGGTCTAACAGAGAGACAAAGAGAGAATGCTGTTTTGTCACTCTAAGGTCTAAGTGAGACAAAGAGAGAATGATGTTTTGTCACTTGAAGGTCTAAGTGAGACAAAGAGAGAATGCTGTTTTGTCACTTGAAGGTCTAACAGAGAGACAAAGAGAGAATGCTGTTTTGTCACTTGAAGGTCTAAGAGAGAGACAAAGAGAGAATGCTGTTTTGTCACTCTAATGTCTAAGTGAGACAAAGAGAGCATGATGTTTTGTCACTTGAAGGTCTAAGTGAAACAAAGGGAGAATGCTGTTTTGCCACTTGAAGGTCTAAGAGAGACAAAGAGAGAATGCTGTTTTGTCACTTGAAGGTCTAATTGAGACAAAGAGAGAATGCTGTTTTGTCACTTGAAGGTCTAACAGAGAGACAAAGAGAGAATGCTGTTTTTGTCACTTGAAAGTCTAAGAGAGAAAAAGAGATAAATCGGTTTTGTTACTTGAAGGTTGAAGAGAGACAAAGAGAGAAAGTTGTTTTGTTGCTTAAAAGTCAAACAAAAACAAAGAGAGAATGGGGTTTTGGCACTAATAAGGGCATTAACAGGTTTAATAAAATCTATATTTTTTGAATTATAAATTGTAACCATGGAGAGACCTACGTGTTGCAAAGAATCTAATATATGATAATATAACATCAATTTAATTTATTTCACAACATTTACAAAACAAGTTATTTCAACTTTAATTTATCACTCGTGTTGGCCCTGATGTAAGCGCGCGGGAGGTCTTAATGGGGGAGAAACCCTGAGTACCTGGAGAAAACCCACATAATCGGGCGTGTGACCCCATACTTTTCACGTCTGATCGGGGAATCGAACCCCGGCCGCCTTAGTAAAAGGCTGGTGCGTTAGTCACTATGTCACCCGACCACATTGATTGAGTTTGGGTTGGACCAACAGCTATGGTCATGTAAGGACGTGTCAGGTTTTGGTGGTGGAGGGAAGCCGCAGTTCCCGGAGACAATCCACCGACCTACGGCCAGTACTTGGCGACTGCCCCAGGCAGGCCTCGAACCCGCGACATATTAATTGGGTATAATTTCAAAATCGGCAAATGTCATCTCTATGAACCTTGCATCATATACTCTACATAGCATATTTCTCTATTGGGATAATGTTGAAACCACTTTGATTATATAATCCACGGTGAAAAATTCTCAAACGATTGGGGAAATCCAACTTTACGTCACGAATGTTCTAGTCCAAACAAGGCGTGATAGGTAATTGACGGCATTATAATTGATTTTTGGAGCGGTACGTAACCTCCATTATCAGACGAGCATGCCCTCCTCCCTCCAATCACAACTGTGTCACAGGGCACACAGACTTGCTATTTTCATGTCTAGATGATGATAATTTCCGACTTACAGTTAGCGTTAGCCTAGTCTGCAGTGGAAGGTTTCGGGAGGGCGGGAACTAGCAGTATAACCCTGCATGTATATCTTAGTCACCCCGTGCACTTTGGTGTTCAATGGGGAAAATGGTCGATATCCGACTATTTGGTGATAACACTGTACGAGGAACTTTCCCCTACAAACATTGCGATTCCTTAATGGCCATGAAAACTGATACACCTATTCATGGTCGCTTTCATGAACGTTAAGTACCGCCGATATTGGAGCTTGTCAGTTACTGTCCCTCATTTCAACAGCCAAGGTTAAATCTATATTATAATCGTCAACCAAGCAAACACGAATAAGCACACAGTCTCCTAGACGTTTGACACTCTCTAAACTTTCATATCATGTCGAGAGAATCACCATGACAACTTGTCTATCTTACGGCTTCCTCTTTCCCCACTCGACGTCAGCGGTCAAAGCCCCAGGGGAGAGCCAGTTTGGTACGTAAAGGGCAGAGAAGGAGGTGCTCATCATGTACATGCTGCAACACTTGCCAACAAGTTAAATAGCATATACAATTTTGGCCGTGTTACATTTGAAATTCTTTGAACTGCTCATAGGCCATATTTCTGCTCAATTTATATTTACAAGGCAAAAGCCTTGACATACCATATCAGTGCGTTTGATTTCAACTCACGCACCGCCTGTTTCCGATCTTCCACTGTCAGATTTATGAAGTTGGACATGTTTTTATGAGTTATTGGAAATATATTTCACGTGGTTAATGAATATTGACAGTATGTACATGTATAATATAAATGATAAAAATGCTTTATTGTGTCTTTGGCTGTAATATACAGTGGAGTGTTTTTAATATGATGAACTACTAACTGTACAAAACCAGATCTCGGCCCGATACATATATTTATTTTTAATTCCGATATTGCTATTTATTCTGTACATAATAATCACTATTTCTATAAATATATAATTATATGGCAATTCCCATGTCCATAAACATGTTAACCCTCGAAAGCATACATATATATTTATCAGCCCTCGGGCTTTGGCTATTGTTTTTCGTGTTATTATTATCATTTTTTTCCTGGGTGTTAAATCCATTCATATATCAATAACTTTAATGAGGACGAATGCCTAGCGAAACAAGGTCGAGAAAAGAGTATGCAGATGAGATGGTAAGAAAGAAAGAAACTCACTTGACTGAAATTATTGTTTCCCTGATGAACAAATCATATGCAAAGATTTTGTGCTTTCAAAGAAATTATGCACATGTGTACCTGAACAGAATTTGTTCACGAAATAACTAAATTTACTCACGAATGAACAGGAAAACGAGCGTTTCGCGACAAATAAGTTATTTGCAGTATATTACTTACCAAGAACCAGCTTTGCCGGAGACTCGGGAGGAACCCAGAAAATAACCAGCGTCAGTGTTGATAGTAGAGCACATGGCAGAATGAGGATAAAACTGTAGAACGCCACCTTTCGTTTGATATGTAATCTAAACGTCAAATCCGGGTATGGCGTATCAGGGCAACATTCATAAAATTTCTCGTTTCGTGTCGCAAAATTTTTCGTGATTGTCCATTCAGTTCCCTTCATATAATCAGACAGCGAAAATTGTTCTAGACTGTCCTTGAACTGTAAACCTAGTTTCTTGCCGTCGTAAGTCCACGAGCCAAATTTGAGAAGGCATTTCTGCTCGTCAAAAGGGAAATAGGTCGTGTCGAATTGACAAGAACTCCTTAAGATAGCCTGTGGCATCCACAATACAGCCCCGGAAGACTCTACCACAACTAGGGCTTCCCTCTGCTCCTTCAGTCGAGGGTCGGCGCTACAAGAACAAGATGCTATGGTCATCAATTTGGAATCCATTTTTGCGGACAACGTTAGCATTGTCTGTCTTGCCAACGTCACCTTATAATGGAACAAAGCGTGAAGTCATGAAACATTGCAACATCATAGGATATCGCCGAACAACAACAACACAACAACAACAAAATGAACTACGTCGAGCTGGCCGAATCGTAAAAATACTTTGTCGCAAAAATTATATAGCCTACAGGAAAATATACTTGTCGCTTTAAGTGTTAAAATAAACGAGGGAAAATAAAAAAAACTAGATGGAGCACCAAGCGAGTTACAAAAAAAAACCCAGAAATCATAAAGAGAAAACAGTATATATTATTACTTAAGACGATATGACAGACTGGAGGATACGGTGTGTACTGCTGGACCAATACCTCATACACTATTCTTTGCAGAAGCATAAATAGAAAATATTAGTAATGGTATTCGCTTTAAAAAAATATCAGCTATTCTCCAATTATTATGCTTCAATCTGTCATTTTGTTCAGATGACTGATTGACGTAATGTCTTCCCTTGTTGTTTGAGGCATACCTTGACCCAATTAATTGGTCAAATTTGTTTTTCAATAATGTTTATTTGTTCTTTATTGAAAAATACAACACACTTGGCTTGTTTACTTATTTGTATCATGAAAACAGTTTATAAGTAAAAAAAACCATGAACTAATTAGAAATCCTAATCTTAACCGTTTCTAGGACACTTTTTGTTGCCTGTGTAATCTTTGAATAATTTGATCTGTTCTGCATATTATTGTTAACGTTTACCTTACCGAATTTGTTCTCGTTGTTTCATTGTTAAATTTGTTTTTGGAATGTGTACACGTATATATTTGCACGGTTTAGAATGTTCGCGGTTTGTACATATACACTGAAATTATGTCAAGTTTCCAATACAATTGGCAGATGGTTATGACGTTGAATGTAGACAACATGACCATTCTGTGAAAACTTGCGAGAGTTTGCAAGAGTTTGATTGACTTACAAGTTGTACAGAACGATGTCCGGCAGCCATACCCGGTCTGCGGGCACGTGCACTATTTGGATGTTCTCGTGCTCCGATGCATTCCACGTAAGCATGACGTCATTCCATGTCTGTAAAATAAGAAAAAAACATTTTGAAAAATAACCTTTGTAACTTCTATATCAGCACAAAAATACATATTTTCTTAAAAATTTCTTTCATAACAAAATGAAAAGTTTGGAAACAAATTAATTTCTAAATGAAGTGACAATTTTTAATCGGTAGCAAAAAACTGAAATGCGCAACTCCTCCTACGGGGCACGGTTAGATAATTTCAGTTAAGTAGATTGCCTCTGGTCTTGTTTGCCTATATTTTGAATTATTTCTCTCAAAGCGCATGACTAACCCTCGGCGCACGAGATCAGAATGCACTTCTGTATTAGTTTAAACTTCGTTTCATTTCATCAAATACCGTTTCTCGAAACGTGACTACGCTACAGATGTACTTATATCAGAATGTAACAGAAAGCTTAAAGAATGCATTAGTTCATATCTTCTTAATTTAGATATAAATATTGGATTTTATACAATTTGATAATAGTTCATATCCATATTTTACGAGATTAATATAAGAGTCGTACAAGCCAGCAGCTTTCCAGATCAAATGATTTAATGCAGTATCTTTTTTTTCCATTTAGTACAATTGCAAATATACTTTGATATTCTTTGAATGATATTCTTCGCATTTAAAAAAATCATCAAACGTAACTTTTGCTTAACGATCAGCAGAAATTAATTTAAAGAAATAAAACAAGGAACACAATGATCAACAGATGATTTCCAAAGAGAAAAAAGAGAAAAATATAAAACGAATGTCACTCTAAGTCCCAATATGTTGGCCTCCTGGCCTTCTTCAAGGGTAAAAGTCAGCGGTGTCGCCCTTGAAGAAGGCCAGGAGGCCGAAATATTGGGACTTAGAGAGACATCTGTTCTATATTTAAAACAAAGAAATTATAAGAATATTTGTTTTTGACCTCAGTGATTTATGTTTTTATATTGTATTTACTGATAGAAATAGTATATGCTACGTATATCCTCAACCATGACATCAAAAGGTCAAGAAGCAAACACCAATAAAATACTGACGATTAGATATGTCCAGGAATTGTTCGCTTTGACTGTAATGTGTGGGAAAAGCTTTTATATGTCTACCTGGCGGATTTGTATTGGCAATCATCGAGTTGTATTAACAAGAAATGTGATTTTTTTTGGTTTATATCACACCGATATCGGGGTATTTAAAATCAAAATTGTCTCTAATTAAAGTATACAAAGAAGAAAAATGCAATCTCAGAATAGTATACTTAAGATGGAAACGACTTGATAAATGCAACGGTACGCTGAAAATGTAACGACGTCAGAGTTCTTAGTATTTTGCGCCTGAAAAGGCAGCTTCCACGAAATTCTAAGATTTAATGAAGATTTTTTTTATATCCAATACAAGCTTTAAAAACTTTCATGCGGGATAATGAAAATTTAAAGAACCCGTGATAATGAAGTTTAAAAAAAAACACAGGATAATGAAGTGTTGAAGACATTGATATCACTATGTTTTAAAGACATCGAGATAATGAAGATTTAACGATCTAAGTATAATAAAGATTTAAAGACCACAAGATAATGAAGTTTTAAAGACCGCAAAATAATAATAAAGTTTTCAATACCACGAGATAATGAAGGCTTAAAGAACTCGGAATAACGAAGCAAGCATGCGACATTGATGTGAGTCCACCTCTTAGAGTGTATAGTGGCGATATACCCTTTATACTGTCCGCAATGGGTGAAGTTTACAGGGGAAAACAGAATTTCTTATCGTCCTTCAAATTGACACCAGCCATCCCACATTCATTGGTAAAATATTTTCTCAGGGACGAAACAATGAAATCAATAAAGCCCCGCCGCTTAATAACTACAAAGTGAAGGTAACGCGAGCGAAACAGTTTTCCTGTGACCACCTCTGAAACACAGCTCGTGTTAAGATATACCAGGAAGGTATATAAAACAACCATTACACAATAAAGTAAGCATTGTGCTCTCAACAATTATTGTTAATGAGTACTTTATTAACATACCGACGATGTTGATCTTTGAAAATTACCCTGGCACTTCATCAAAAGCATTGCGCGGTTCTATTTCAAAATAGTGATATAATAAAATGCATTGATACAAGAAACAAGAAACTTTATTTATAGTCGCATTTACATGAATAGAGAACATTAGCTTTGATAAACTTTTATTTGCGACAGATATAAACAATCAGAATAACACGTTATTATATCAAATACGAAGGTATGCGAGCAACCAGGTGGTGGGCCAACATGTTATTAGGTGTATATAATATAAAGCACATTCAATTGTGTAAAAAAGAATACAATTAACTAGTGGATGTAAAAATTAAGAGACTTTAGTGTCACGTATATATTTGCCATAATACTGTGGATACATTTAGATAAGTATCATACAACGAATTTATACCTGATTTGGTTATATCATAACAAAGGTTTAAACTACCTGTTGTAGCATCTTCTGCCTGCAAAAGCCCCTAGTGGTATTACACATTAGGTGAATAGTATAATATTAATTTTATGTTTATTAATGCAGAGCTACTAGATGAAGGTTTAAGCCACTATCAGTACAAGATTAACGTAGATATCTGCAAATGTTGCCGCGAAAGGGGGATGCTTGATGAATTACTCACCAAACACAGTGTTTATTAAAAAGAATAATTTATAGATGAAATCTGTCCAAAGAAAAAAGTAGTAGTATTCACATTGATGTGTTGAATATCAGTTTGTACAAGTCACAGACAGTTTAAACTAAAGAAAAACTAAGTACTATAGGTTAAAATTAAAACATGAAAGCGCCGCATGTTTATCCAATCTGATTCAGTAAGCAGAGGATCGGCAGATGACACAGCTACTTATAGGCCAGTTCCCATGTGGTGTAATCTTGTCTAAGTCATCAACGTAAAGAAATTAATTCACTTTAGGAGAGAGTTTCAGACACTGACGTTATCACATATGACATGTTTATACACTGTACATGGGTCCATATTAAGCCATGTCAACTCTAGGTCCCTCGTTTGTATTCTCTTGTTTGAGTTTGGTGTTTGAGAACTCAAGTGTAATGAGGTCCTTAATATATTTGAGGTGCAAGCACATGTTTGTTTTTTACCTTCATCGTTTAAGGGCAATTTGTTGATAATTAAAAAAAAAGTCATCCTTATCCTCGAATCTTTTTACATGCACAAAATCAATATTTGATCCTTTTGAATGTCCACCAACTTAGGAGAAAAAAGCTTTTTGAATGAAACGAAGGGCACGCTCTGTTATGTGTTTAAACTGCATTATCCTTCTCATGCTTGTAAAATGCCAAACTAAAGGGCAGTTATTGGAATAAAAGACAATAAAAACAATTATATATTACACTTCCTTTTTCTTCTTTCAGTAATAAAAAAATGGTTCTGTGTTTCAGAACAATAAACTGCTGCTTATTATTTTTTAATACGGAGACTTGCTACCCTGAAGGAATGTTACTTTTTTTTTATCCAAAACTGCAATATAATATCACGTTCCCACATACTTTAGAACAAAGCAATACATTCCAGACACAATTGGATTAGCATTACTCTTTTGACATCATGATTTTTCCAGTTTGAAAGGCACAGCTAGTTTATGACCATTTAACAGTTTGAACGATTCTGAAATACGAGAACAATTCTGTTGATTTAAAACAAATTGTTGTTTAAAGTCAGTTGAGTAGACATTTGGGATTGGCTTCTTCAAAGAGACAACCGTTATATTTTTTTAGAAAGCGGCGTTTGTTTTGAGTATGTCGAAGTTAGAGGTAGGACTGTTGGCATGATATAGATCACAGCTCTGTATTAGCAGTGGTCTGACAGATTTGGTGTTTATGTTGCAGATCCGAGCGATAGCGTTGGAGAGAAGCGTTTTGCAAATAGAAAAGTTCACAAAAAAAAATTAAATTTGATATTGTTTAACAAAAGTATTTGCATTGGGCCTTTTTTTGTTTGATCACAGTCTCCGTGGAAAATTCGTGAAAACTCTAAAACTGTATAAAATTAATCAGAAGTATGTTGACAGAGATTTCCGCGGGCTTTTTGGAATCCCCATGGACATAACACAATAACCTACAAAGTTTTAGAGGTTATGCGAAAGCACATGGATCTCAGTGGACCAGCCAGCGGTACTCTAGCGGTAGTTGCTTTTTGAGAAATAAATAAAATAGCGGCGTTGTAAAATATGAAGCCAGGGACATTTGTATAATGTAAGGTATTGATATATCTTAAAGGCTTTTAGAACACATAATTTTAATATACTCATATTTATTTTCGAAAATAAGCTTTTAAAAAAGTAATAAGCAGAACCTCTTTTTACATATATCAATATCGGTACGCGATGTAGTAAACTCTAACGCTAATATTTACTCAAGTTAGTTTGCAACTGATTACAATAGATGAGCAAAGAACTGTTGTTTACACATTGCTCTTACTTTTTGAGGATGTATTTTAAAATCCTCATTCTCTCCTTATATCGATATTTGACTTAGATAAGTACTATTTGGAACACCTTTCGATTCTGTGTTTACAGTGTCATATGCTTTAATTATGTTTTTAATGAAACCATCGCAAATAAAATAAGCATTTTGTAGCCATAAAAGATCAAGAATTGAAAACCTTTTTATATATATATATGCTGTAAAAGTTGCGAAAATATTCGCGATTTTCGCATTAAGTAAATTAGGGTGAAAACATCCACATACGAATACATATATATATATATATTTATATTGCTGTGATATCGTTATGGCGGGTTCGTATTTGGCGGATGTCGTTATAGCGAACTATTATGTGACGTCATAGTTTATGACGTCACAATATATACTTCAAATAAACAGTCTGAAGAATCTCCTAGAAGAGATGAAAGTACTAAGTTGTTAAGAATTTTTCTTTTTATAATAAATATATATATATAAATTAAAAAGGGATTAAATGTCCATGTGAAGGAAGTAAATATTGAAAAAATAAGATTAACGACCGACTAAAAAACTAGCTGCTTTCACCCTTCACAGGGCTCTTCAGGTTTATTCCGTTAATCTTAATTTTTTCTCTCTCTCTCTCTCTCTATATATATTGTAAATTCGATTCAATGATCTGTTTAAAGAGTCATAACTATTACAAAATTATGATTTTTCGTATTCTTTTAACAAAATCTGTATCTGCTTTTGGTAAATTGACAAATCGATCCCTCCTGTTAAAACGTTCGAGTTCATTTTCAAACTAATTTGATTTGCAAAGTCAAATATACAGTGTTACTTTGCATATGAACGTATTAGAAGACAATTGCATTTTACAGGTTGGCATATTCAAATATTGGACAACACGAGATACATTCGCACAAATAGCTACATGTGGCTAGGTTAGCTAGGTCGACTAAGTTATTAAAACAAATTATCAGTCACCTACTGGGGCTGCTGTTTCTCCGTAAATATGTCATGTTGTTGTGAATATATGAAGAGTTTTAGAAACTACTATGTGTGCACTTAGCAAATTTTTATGGAAGTAACTTGTCCAAAAAGTAAAGCATCTTTCTTTAGAATAGTGCGTATGTATGCATGATTCAAACAGACAAATTCGGGAAAACGTCTCGGAGATTTATATAATTTGGCGTCTTGCCCTAAATAATATACACCTCACTACAGAACTCTAGGAAAATAGCTTTGATTGCAACGTCGACAATGTTCCTTCCTACAAGCACAGCACAGCCTCTCCTGCTAACGGAATACACAGGATACAAATGTTAATCTGTTCAAGCATAAGGATTTTCTAATATTGAACTTAATTCTTTAATATGCCTTATACATATATTTCATTATGACGAATGATGCATGGGGTACATGACACTTTTGTCATTCCTTAGCATCTGTTCCCGCTTCCAGTTCATGGTGTATTTCGTTTTATGTCTGTCTCCTCAGTTTAAGATGCTGTTCATAGATTTCATCCTTGCATATAGACGATAAGGTGCACCTTTGTTCGTACCTATGGGAATAGGAGAATATGGGACTTTGTCCATGTCTCCTTTAAATCCATGATTAATTTGAGTTTTATTTATGTTCACTACACGTGTTTTTAGCAGTGATTTCTGCAAGATTTGGGATTCGTTTGGATTAGGTTTTGGGTTGCCCGCATGCATGCATTACTTGCGGAGCTGGTAGCTTTCAATGACATTATGAGATTATGCAATCCTACTCTTTCGATCCCGGTCTTAAATAAATGTTTAGTATTTAATAATTCATCCGAGGCTTGACGTGTGTACATGTAGGTTTCGTGAATGATTGCGTGTAACAGGTATGTATGACTTGTAAAATATTTATCATCTATTGACTATTGTTAAGGTGGATATGTGGTTATATGGACCTGAAAAAATGACATTTGATGTCACTTTCTAAATTACTTTAATTGCTCTATTAGATGTTTGGTTATGTTTTAAAATTTAAGAAAATTTAAATTTTCAGTAAAATGTCAGGATGAAAATCCTGCATTCAACAGCGAGCAATGTGACGTTTAAATGCCGTCACACAATGAAATATCAACCTGCTATTTCACAAATCACCGACCTCGACGTGTTAATGATGTTACCAATGATCAGGGCGTGGAGAAATTGTGTGTCATTTTATATATACAAAGTCAGAGTACAGGTCTCAGGTCAAGTAGGTAGATATGAACTGTATCTTTGATAACTCTATCATGTAGTATAAGGTCTGAACAGAAAGACAGCCAGCCCGAAGTCTTATATCAGATCATAAAGGTACACACTAGCTGTATTCATTGTTAAGGCATACGTTATATAGTTAAATCATGAAGTCATGGTTACAGTTTAATTTCCACGTCACCTATTGCCAAACTTTTTCAAGTTTGTCCTACCCCATATATCTTGGGGAACGTTAGAGAGAATTTGACGCAAATACCGTTTTCAGTGTATAGAGTTTATTTTTTTTACTTAACTGGTAGTCGCAGGCTCAAATGTCGGATGCAACCTGTGTTCGATCTTTCAAAAGGGGCTTAAACTAACCTATTTGTATTGTTTATCTCGGGGCTAAATGATAGTGCAGATTGTCAGTGTCAATTTTAAAGTTAAGTATTAATAAGGGAAATCAAATTAGCATTAATACAAGGGGCAGCTGGAGAGAAAATTCGCAACTGTTCTTTAAGATGATTCAATACACCCTTTGAAGAGGGGAAAGTTTATTGATAGTTATTTTTCTTCTTTCTTCCATCGGCAACCCCGATATTCGGTTAAAAATTAATTCAATGATATTTTCATTATGGTTTTGAGTTTTGGAACTCAGTCAATGAAACGTGTGATTCTTACCGCGAGAATGAGTTATTTTTATTTTTAAGAATTATTACTTTATGATAAAATTTGAATGCAGTATCGTACGAAAAGTTGTTCTACATTAACTAACTGTAGAAAATGTCCATTTCTAAGACGCATCATGGTAAATCGACCAACAATGCACTGAGTCACCTGTGGCAAAGCACACGAATGTACACCAGACACATGTATCGAAGTTACATGTAGCTCCCAAAGGAGTTGTCGGCAGTACATGCATGAAATCTGAGCAGGCCATCACGAAGAAGCTACTAGGCCAATGAGGTGAAATCATGGAAGACAAAAACAATATTGGATGAATTCTAATCTGTTTGATGCACGAAGCATTTGATTAACGGATTCTCGTTACCACGGATTTGCCTTTTAAATGCAAAATGATCAGACACTATCCTAGTTTCACCTTGAACCGTCATCAAAGATTAATGCTCATTGTAATCAAATCACCATTATGGATCAGACGTGTTGATACACAAAGATAGAGCAATCGATTGCGTGTGTTTGTCTGTGTAGGTCTTAATCTGCAAGTTCCCTGGTATGATTTCCGCTGTATGTGCAGTTATTACTACGCTTGTTGTTTATTAGAACACCCGGAAAAAATGGTAAATTAATTAAAAGCATGTGGAAGTGCATTTTTAGAAGAAAAAACCCAGTACTCGTTAAATCTGCAACATTTAAAATCTTAAAGTTGTCATTATTTAAATTTGACCTATCTTAAATTTATGGTGTAGCGTGCAATCTTGTAACAGTAAAGGGGAAAATAACATTAGCAGCAACCTGATATCTTGGCTACAGTAAAAGATTCTGCTAACGCGACAGTTTTATGCATCTCCTAACCACTTTTTCATAATTCATTTCATTTTGTTTTCAAATCGTTTCTCATGTTCTATGCCACGAATACTGCCATCAACAATTCATCTTTTTATTGTCTCTCTTACTTGGAATATATGTTTTATTGGTCTCTATGTACTCTTTGTATGTTAACGGCATGTTCATGTATGCTTTCGGTTTTTACACAGGTAATATCCATCACTCCCGACCGTTCAACTTCAGTTGTGTCTTTCATTCCCCCCCTCTTCCCTTCCATACTATTCTCCTTACTATCACAATAGCATATCCATGTTATCTTGGTAGTATTTTGGTTGAACTTCGGTCTCATACTCGCCTTTGGAGACTGTCAACTTAGTTTTGTCTTTCGAATGTTCCCCTTGGATTACGAGCCCTTTATGGAAGCCGTTTAATGACTCGTAGCCAAGCGTTTTGCTATCCTTTTTGACAATTAATGTGTTAATATCATTCTAGAATAGTCCATCAAATTGACTGGCTCCCGATCGTAACGACCCTACCGAGAGCCCATTCTCTCCCTGCCATCATCTCCTGCACCGTGTTGAGGGTTCTGGGTAGTGATGGCGACTATTTTTATCCCACTTTATGATCCGGCGTTACATGGCGGTGGCTAATTTGACATAAATATTTCAACCATCTTTAAGTGGTACTGAGGAACTATTCACTTAAAATGACTAAGACAGCTTGTACAGTGATACAACACAGAACACAACTTTTGAGTTTAGTATCACATTATTTTCAGAGTCAAATGTTTAAAACGCGAAAGGCAATGCTATATAATGACCGCATGAAAATATCTGAAGGAAATTCTTCAAACAAAGTAGAATGGACAAATAAAAGTAGTTGAACACACAGCATTAAACCCTAAGCTGACAATTTCAATTTTTGTTTTGGCAAGTTTCAAGGATAGTGTTTTGTTTTTGATACTAGCGCATGTTTGGACAATCGTGTAGCACCATGATTATAATGTTATTGCAATAGACAAATGCAAAAAGGTACCAAGTTGTGGTTGTAATTTTTTTATCTTCCACAAAATCCTTTTCTGTTTCCGTTTTATTTTTATTTCCCTGTTTGTTCGTGATATCTTTTTTGTTTTTGTTTTGGTGTCTCTTTGGTTCTTGCTGTCATTTTCATTGAATCGACTACGGTATAGACAAAGCTGACTCGTTTCTTTTTCACTATTTCACTTCGTCAGCAGCTTTTGGTCAGGTAGTCACTGCAACAAACACGATAGCAGGGCAGCTTGAAAGATTGCTCACCGCTCTGGTTAATCGTTTTGTCACATGTAGGAAATAACGTGCTTTTTATTTTGATAATACCAAAGCATAGCTAGGAAAGCCCCTATGACGGAGGAATTACTGCCCTGATACATAAAACTAGAGAAGGGATTCCCTCCGGGATGCACATTCTAGATGTGACCCTTTCACACGCTCCAACTCTCCTAACTAGCAAAAAGAAAAAAAATGCTTTTTTCAACTTCTTGCCAGGAGCAGAAGCGACAGGTAACATTTTCCCCAAATGCATTTTCTATACCAGCGAAATTTCTTTCTGTTTGTTATGCTGTCTTTGAGTCTATGAACTATTTTTGCATCTAGCACAGTAATACATCAGGACTTGTCGATGCGACAGATGTACGGACAAGAAACCAAAACTATATTTGTGAAAGAAAAAGTAGAGTTTACCTGTTGGTAAGACTGGCCACCAGATCAGGTGTTTTGGTGCTTGTTAGAACCTACAGTGTATACTTAGCTTGCTTATGAACCTGGAAACGAATTATGGTTTGGTAGTGAACAAAGAAATTGAAATGGATTCGGAGGTGAACCTGAAAATAGGGGCATGGCTTATTGGTAAGTTGAGAAATTAGAGTTGACTTGTTGGTGAACTAGAAAACAAGACATGGCTTGGCTGAAAACTTTAAAATAAGAGTTAGTTTGATGGTGAACCTGAAAACTAGGTTTGATTTGGTGGTTTTTGAAACATTTCTTAGTTCTGTTGTGATCATAAAAACTATGCTTGATATTTATTGGAATCTTGAAACTATATTTGATTTGTGGGTTGGTGTTAAATACGTGTTTGTTTGAGAGAATGAAATAAAATGTTCTTTTTGTAGGCAAAGGTATGTAGTTCTATAATCTAAATATAGAATTGGTTGTGAAAGTAAAACGTCCGCACCGATTGCAAAAATACAAACTAGTGCTTTGTACGTATGTGTTTCTAGACACGGCTTGCCTTTAGAAGTCTCCAAATTATATACTTGGCTTTGTTTGCCTGAGATCTAGGCTTGAAATATTGGGCAGGAACAAATAGGCGTATCTGAACATGTTGGGTTTTAAAAGGTCATCCATAGGTTTCTCGATTCTGTTTAACCCGCCAACACAATGTCCCTGGGGAGTTGATGTGGCCCGTTTTGTATGAGATGTTTACAGGTAATATTAGAAACCCATTTTTTAAATTGAAGTAAAACCGATACAGGGCATGCACAAGGAACGTAATATGGTATAAATTCTGATTTGTTGCGGTAATAGGTTTTTGATATGGTACTCAAATAGACTTTCAATGCCAAATGTGTTTCTTTTCCATTAAGTATGTGTTTCTGTGTGATCAAATCACCCAATCCTTTGTCATCTAGTACTACTACAAGTGAAAAAAACAATATCCTAAATACTGTTACATACATGTATGCGGAAAATGATGTTTTTGGATAGAATAATAATGGTTATATACTGGTTTTATAGTTCATTTTAAAGTAACTATGGCAATACCGTTTTCTCCTCGGGCCAGAGCTGCTAGAGTGTATAGACCCACGTTCAAATTCCCTTGATAATAATTTAGCAACATAGACACAATTCGGCGTGTATGTGATAGATGGACATTTTAAAGATGGCGAGGGAGAAACAAGTTGAGAGCACCCTTGGGAGACTGTAGCAGACTTGGAAATAGCCCGTTATGTCAGGACGGCAACTACAGTGTTTCTTCCGTCCTTACATTAAGTCTTTGTTCACCATGTGAGGCACCAGGGCGAGCCCATGGGTGATAAATCAATGTAAAGCTCGAGCAGGTATGTCCGTAATACAGTTCCTACCATAAGATCTTAGTATTGGGCGGACCGATAGCGGGCTTATCTAGGCGGAGCCAAGTACACGTCACCTGACAGGCATGACGACCCTCGAGGTTGGCCTATCATTTCGCGACGACCCACCGCTAGAGGGCAGCACATATCTCAAGAAAAGACATCACCACTATGTATCTAATGGAATTGCTATTGATCTAGAGAAAATACATTGCGAAAAAAACCCGAAAACAACACATTCAATTCCATTTCTAAGAAGCAGTAGTCTGATGTCAGTAAACAGCTTTCTTCTTATCAAACGCGCAATGGAGGAGATAGAGATGGGATCACTAGTGGACTGCAACGTTATCAGAGAATTTGGGTCATAAATACGGTTTTATGGCTGTTTTTAAATAATGACAATTTGATTTAGGGTGAAAGGGTAGCGTCTATTTTGATGAGAGGAACCAACTGTAATACGGTGGTGCTTTTCACAAATGCAGTCGTGCGATTTGTTCAATCGGCCCTCCATCATAAGTTTACACGTTGTCGTAAGCCTGCGGAACCTGAGCGTAATCGCATCAGTCATACCATCAATCGTCAAGGTAATCAAATTGTCAACAAATATCAAACGTAAAACTGCTGTATCGCTGGTTCTATAACGTTATGTCACAAAATCTATAGAAAGCAGTCCCTAAAAGATAGCTAGCGCTGTCGCCAAAGCAGCTATGGGTAAGTCTTCTGTCTCTAAGCAATAGATGCTCACTCGGAACGGTATAACCATTTAACCATTATCTCGCACGTCATTTATAAGGTTAAATGTCGGCTCACTTACATTGTCATTGTTGAGTTTGTCATGATGATGGTTAACATAATTGATAGACTTGTGTTTAAAAGACAGAATGTAATTAAAAAAACCGCATTTATTTGTCAGAAATATAAACATACTTAAATAATCGAGTGCGCTCGCAATTAATTTCAACGTTTAAAAATGTCTTGAAATGTCGGAATTGTAGAAGAAAAAGAATCGAAATTCTTCCTTTTGTTTCTGGGAACAATTACTGACATTTGTTTTGTTTTGTTTGTTTGTTTTTCTTTTGTCTCTGAATCAAAGATGTATGCAAAGTGTTTGTTGTATGTGTATTGTATCAATTGTATATAAACCATTTATAAACTTAATTTGATGCTGGATTGAACGCTGTTCTGATACTAATTGTTTTCGCCATTCTGTTACCTCGAGGTATTCATTTCTAGACAATGGCAGCTGACTACAGGGGTCACAGAATGGTAATTGGAATGTTGTATTCCAAGGTCTACGGCAGAGTTTTTTGTGAGATTTTTTTTTTTTTTTTTTTTTTGTACGTTGGATATAGGTTCAATATTTCGTTAAGTACTTTTACTACATGGTTGGTTTACAAATTTGATCACACTATCAAACTTGTTATGTAAACCAATTTTCGAAACTTTAATTTTATGCTGCTCTTATTATTTCTTCTGCTTCAGCACATGGATGTTGAATCCAATCTCGGCCCGGCACTTGGGGAACTTTCGATTTTCATGTAAATATTAGAAATTTTCGCAGTAAGTTAGATTGACTGAGACACACTTGGACGACAAAGTATCTACTGACGAATTACATATAGCCGGTTTTCATGAACCCTTTCGACAAGACAGAAACTTTGCAGGGGTGGTTTATTAGTCTATATTAATAATTTACTAAAAATATGTCGCTTACAAGCTATAGAATACCCGGGTAATGAAGTCATATAGATACAAATTACTTTGCCCAGATCAAATCTAATCATTGGTACAGTTTATAGACCTGAATACTCTGTTAATACTTTCTGGCAAAATTTAAAAGCATCTATTGATAGTGCATTAGATATATCTCAAAATGTAGTTATTATTCGCGATTTAAACGTTGATTTACTAACTGTTTCCAATAACCATGTCCTTATTTATTTTATAAATGAACCTACAAGAATTAGTCCAGCTAGATCTAGTTTATTTGACCCCATTTTACTATCAGATTCACTTACTTGTAGCAGTTTACCAATTGATAGAGCAGTAAGTGATCATGAAGGTTGTATTGTCGTTATTGAATTTACCTATTTTACCAAACCTCTTTACAAACGGAAAGTGTGGTTATACAAACGAGCCGACTTTGACATGCTAAATGAACTTATAAACGAATATGACTGGAATGTTTTGTTTTCTGTGAGTGACTCGGTTGATACTGCGTGTGACAATTTTACTGCCATTTGTTTCGAATTTATAAATAGATGTATACCCTCAAAAATAGTTACAGTTCGATCTAACGACAAGCCCTAGATGACATCTGAACTTAGAAAACATTTGAGAATCCGTGATCGTCTGCAGAAAATTGCCAGGGCAACACTCCTTTTTTAAAATGTACACGGACTTATTGACGATTACGCTTTTTCTGATCCAAAATCATATTAGAAACTAGGAAAACTAGGTGGACATTATCATAACATTCCTTCAATGAAGGATCCAGCGACAAATAGTACTTTTTCTAACGATGACGACACTTACTTAATAATTATTTTTGTAGTATAACCCGTGTTTATGATGTTGATATTCCAGTTCCGATGTTTGAATCCAAAGCAGATAAACGTTTTGTATCTTTGCGGTTAAATCATTCAGAAATTAAAGATGTTTTAAAGCTAGGGAAAGCTTCGGGAGGGGATGGGATTAGTCATCATGTGCTAAAGAATACTACTAACTCGATCTGCAAACCACTCGAAATACTTTTTAACATGTCTCTTTCTTCGTGTGTGTATCCAAATAAATGGAAACTTGCAACCGTTATGCCGCTTTTCAAAAAGGGTGATGGTAATACGCCGTGTAACTATAGACCTATAACCCTACTATCTACAATTGGTAAAGTGTTTGAGCGTGTAGTTTACAAACACGTGTATAATTGTTTTTATGAAAATCGCTTGTTTTATCGATACCAGTCAGGTTTTATGCCTTGTCATTCTCCTGTTTATCAACTTATTGAAATTGACCATACTATTTGAATTGCTTTAGAAGAAAGAAAACATACTTGCATCGATACCAGTCAGGTTTTATTCCTTGTCATTCTCCTGTTAATCAACTTATTGAAATTGACCATAATATTTGTATTGCTTTAGAAGAAAGAAAACATACTTGCATTATGTTTTGTGATATATCGAAAGCGTTTGATCGTGTTTGACACAGGGGTTTGATAGCAAAGTTAGAAGCATACGGAATTTCAGGGGAATTATTGCATTGGCTCGTAAAGTATCTACACCAGCGCAAACAGAAAGTTTTAATTGGAAATTCATTTTCAAAACTAGGTGATATATACGCAGGTGTACCTCAAGGGTCAATACTCGGGCCGCTTCTCTTTTTGATATATATTAATGATATTACTAGTGTACTTAATTCAGCCTCCATATTATTTGCAGATTATTCTGCTTTTCCATGCTATGAAATACAGACTGTTCTCAACAAGGACCTAGAATCTTTAAATCTGTGGGTTAAACGTTGGTTGGTTTCTTCTAATCCTAAAAATATGGACGTTCTTTTTATGTCGAATGCACATGATATTGACGATGACTTGGATTTGATGTTTGATGGGATTTTTTTTTACAGACGTACATAGATATTAAGGAATAAATTTCAATTCAAATGGAAAATTGGGGAATCGTGTTGAGGCAGTTTATAGGTTGGTTATGAAAAATATTAATGTTTTACGAAAACTTAAATACTTGTTGAAAAGAAAATCACTTTTAAAAATATATAAATCTTTCATTTAACCAGCTTTTGAATATTCCTGTGAATTATGAAATGGTTGCACTGCTTTTTACCCCGATAATTTAGAAAAAGCTCAAAGAGAGGCGGCTCGAGTTAAAACAAGACAGCCTTCTTATACAATGTACAATTAATGACTCGTTATATTTTGAAATGGGTTTAGAAACATTATCAGAGAGGAGAAAAAGGCGAAAATTGAATATTTTATATAAGATGTAAAACAATTTAACCCCCAGCTATTTATCGGCCCTTTTGCCAAACACATATAACAACAATCGGTTCAATTCACGGAACCAATATGATTACAATATTCCTTCTTTCAGACTCTCCTCAAGCAACTCTTCTTTTCTGCCATCGAGTTTACGTCTTTGAAAATCGTTAGACAACATAACAATAACATGACCATCTTTAAATACTTTTAAAACTGCTATATCTAGTGGTGCAAATTCGTCTCCACCATCTTATTATAACTTTGACGAACACAATTTAAATATATTACATACGAAACTCAGGCATCAGTGCAGCTCTTTGGAAAATGATTTGTTCCGTATTAAGATTGTTGATAATCCATCACGCGCTTGTGGACATTCCTGTGAGGATGATGGTCATTTTTTTCTTAGAATGTGTATTTTTTCAAAACATAAACTCGTTGAATATATATCCAGTAAATTTAGGCTTATTTTCATTTGGGAATGAAAACCTGTCCGTAGATACCAATACAGAGGTATTCAGACACGTGCAACTTTTCATCAATTCCAGAAACAGGTTTTAAGTAGAATGTAATCATTGTGAAACATTGCATGTATGCCTTGTTAAATGCTATCATGTAAATATCAATATGCACTGTATTAGAGGGAAAGGCGTAGATAAGTCGATATAACTTGTGCATAATCCCTGCTCAAATTTGGGGCAATACATATGTTTAAATCAAACCGACATAAAATATAATAATGTACTGTTTGGATATAACCAAAAAGCAATCCAAAAGAAAATGATACCGAAAATCCATACACCGAGAAAACGTGACTCAAATCATTGCCAAAAGAAACTTATCCTCACATATCATCAATGATATTTAACTGTCAAATGTTATTTAATGTAATGTCAGGCTTTTTAAGAGACCACTTATCACTGCCCGCCGGTCATTCTGGATTATGCTTTCTCTCATTCAGCGAAATCGAAGAAACTTTGCTGATAGTATCGATATCTCAAGGATCTTTTCTGTTGCTTAAAAGTGCAATCTTGGTGTTGTGTTGTTATCTCTTAAATGTAACTTGTTTTAGGAAAATAAAGACGCTGCCTTAAACAGGGATAAGAGGCGTTTCTTTTGCAACATGTTAATACAGTATACGTTTTGACCCTGTATATAGTTCCGAATCTTGGCCAACAGTTGCAAAACTCATGCTTTTAATTCATTTTCGATAATACTCCTTGCATTTATTATTAAATTTGCAAGCTTGGTTATAAAGATGAGCTTACATTTCAATCAAATTTATACAGAAAGATGTGAAGGTATGAGACCAAGGTGTTGTCTCATCAACTTTTGCTGTGTTAACGAGAAAAGTTAAAGACTTCTAAAATTGATCTTTTATCTGATAAAACTCGCAGTTTCAACAAGAACGGAGGCAGACAAAGTTACTTCAGTTGGTTAACTCCTCCAGCGCCACGTGCGACTTCCATTATGATTTCCCCTGACAAATCAATGAATCGTCCATGACAATGAAGTATAAGACTATGTAAACTATCACACCGTTTTTGGAAACCTCAAAGTTGACTATATTCCTACATTTTGCACATGATAAATTGTATACATGTATAACTGCAGACATTGTATCAGAAAATACCATGAAATTGTGGATAAAACGATATTGATCAGAAATAAATATTTCCGTCATGCATGAAATGAACACGTATATTCTTTACACATTGTAATGTTCCTGCCAATGTTCGTATACTTTGATCTATTGAATAATACCACATGTTGTCCATATATGCAGATTCAGATCGTCTCATCTCTGTTTACGAGTGGCAATTCCTTAATAATTGATGATTAAAATGACGCCACGCTTCAAAAAGGGAATGAGAATTTCCCCGACGTCTAAAACAACAATAATTGTAAACGCATCTACCCAAATTTTATTCCTGATGAACTTTTATAAATTAATGAAAGATACAATCAAACTGTGCAGGTGCGATTCATATCCATATACGACAATTAGTCCTCTTTCGCGTGGAAGTAATAATTCATAAAGGTGTTGAGAGCAATGACCATATCATTGATTATGTATTACTTGTATTTGTAAACTCATAAAGTGCTAACATTGGATTATATACGTCGGTGTAGGTTGTAATACTCAACATAAGGTGTACTTGAGTGACAGCTTGTGTCTGCAAGACTAAACCTTACGACCGTGGACCAGATATAGCACGTGGTGACCACGTGACAATTAAAAACATACGTAGGTGAACCCTACCTAACCAGATAACAATTGGTAGCCATAAGACTAAATAATACGATGGTGGACCAGACGTAGCACGTGGTGACCACGTGACAATTACAAACAAATGCTGGTGCACCATCCTAATCAGCTTACAATTGAAAGCCATAATACTAAAGCGAACGAAGGTGGGCAAGACATAGCACGTAGTCGAAAAGTGACAAACAAAACCATACGTAGGTGTACCCTGCAACACATACATGTAGTAACCACGAGATTACAGCTTGTGTAGGTGGACTATACATGGCACGTGGTGACTACGTGACTATCAAAAGCATACGTAGGTGTACCCTACCTTACCACGAGACTACAACACGTGGTCACCCAAAACACATGTATTTGTCACTTGGTGCTCTCGAGACTTTCTACATCGTGAACCTAACGTAACAAGCCAAAACCTCGTGACTTTCCGATATACCGAACGTTACACGTGATTGCAACACATCTACGCATCAAGTTATCAGGTGTACAGATGTATGACTGAAAATGTAGTTGTAACACGTTTTAATCGTGTTGTTTTCTACTTAACACATATGTGTACCAAATTATAACCACTAGAGGTTTACCACGTTACCCACGTATGTGTACAAGGAACTACACGTGATGAAAACATGATTACTTACGTAAGTGAACCAGACGTTAGTTTCCAGGACCTGGTTCTTCTCGTCTACATTGAGAATCTGGATGAGGGAGATACCAAAGTGAACTAATATGCTGTCGCTCGTGTTGACCACCGGTCTTCCGATTCGGCCATACCGCTCATACCGGTCTAACAACTTTTTGATAAGTTGTTTCTCTTTGGACATAAACACCTTAGAGTCGGCATGTACTGATCCGATGATGCCAACTGAAAATATAAAGAAAATAAGTTTATTATTTTTTTACCAATGCAATATATAAAATCATCAACAAGATTAGATATTCGATTAAAACGTAAGCGATATTAGAATAATTGGTTGCTTTTGTATGTCTTTTGACACACACCAATGTGTTTTATACATAATCGATAGAAATAAACAAGAAACGGTCGGCTGTGTGACCAATTCAAAATTAAAATATTACGTCAATGATTACACTTTTCAAATCCCGCACTTTTTTGATGTAGTAACTTTCTCGTCTTTGTACTTCTAAACAGTAATAAGTACAAAATTTAATTATTTTTCACAAATTTAAAAAACGTGATATTTGATTTGTATGGCATGATAAACCGACATATTTTCTCTTCTGCTTTGTACAATGAGATAGTGTCATTTCATGCTAAAGAAATAATCAACATATGATAATATGATCAAATATTTAACGCATTTGAAAAAAATGCTGGACAAAAAAATTATGTAAACTTCAGTTAATTATTTTCGTAATTATTTTGTTTACAAAATTATATTTTCAACTCTGCTTGGAGTTGTCTTAGCCCGACTTATAAAGTTGCATGACTTAATATTTGGGAACGAAGTTTAGAACAGCGTTACGTGTGCAATGCATTATTAAGGCTCGTGGCAGCACTATTGGGGCACAAGCGTTAACGGTGGACCAATAAAAAAGGTCGTTTCATCGCCGACGTGGTAGAATTTGGCGCAATAACTGCGCTGGTTTCGTGATGTGCTTTCTAAATTACGCTGAATGCTTGTACGAACGACATACAATTTCTCCAAGACTTCGATTCGAGGCCATATACATAATGGGGCTAAGAGAAAAGGAAAGGAAAGTACAGATATGTAATCAAATGGACATATTTCCTCTACGTTGTCTGCAATGGTCATAGCCTAACCTTGTTTAGGGATAATGAAACAACGAGAATGTAAAGGTTAGAGAGCCGAGAGTGGTACCTAATGACTGTCGTTGTGACAGACCCCACCTGACATTTAGAGACTATCGTTAAATAGCTACACTGCACCGACTTCATATAACACAATTTCGTGTTAAAATTGGCGTTCGTCTGATCGATATGATTTCAAAATGCTACGAAAATATTCCGAAAATGTTATTTCGATTATTTATCAATTAAATGCAGTTAATTACATTTTATGTATATCAAGTCTGAGATACGGAAGGAAATATATGTGTCGGTCATGGTTCTTACATAGGCGAGTCTTGTCTCATTAAAGACAGAAATAAACCAATGGCGGCCATACTATCTCTCTCAGCCCACATATGGTGTGAACGTTCTTAGTAACGTGCTCTCGATATGATATGAAAACAAACTTGCAGCCCATCCTAAAAGACTACCAAAATGTGTCAAGGCAATAATTTGAAACTAAATGTCATTTTGCCTTAAGCTCTTCCCACCTGAGAAGGGTAGACATTGCTGTTTAACGGCATTTTGGTATTTGCTAGAACTTACTCTCGAAGGAGTTCCCTTCTTTTGTTGTATCTTTTAATTGACGAATTTAAAAGAACAATTTTACCTTTGGGGGTAATTTCGTTTGTGTTCGTCGGTGTCGGCTAAGCCTTGTGAAAGGATGGCATAATGCAACGGTCCGGAATATCTACAAAATTGGGTATGCAGGCGAGGTAATGCTGACGGCTAAACAATCAGCACGCCCCAGTCAACGACCTGGCTGATGTTGTTTAAGACAGCACAAAAAACAGTAAGCTTAAACTACCGGCATGATAACCAGCGTGATCGACCGTATCAGAATAATTTTCTACCAATAGAGAAATTCTTGATACTTTATCCATGACAAAATCTCTTCGTTAGGTGAATAAATATCTAGAGATGGCGGCGTTGCTATGCGGTGAAACCTCAACGCATAAACGAACGGGACAGTGATAAGTAATTTATATAGCATCGCTATCAGTGTGTAATACAATGTAGATTTGCAGGTTGATCTGATGTGTGGCAGTTATGTAAGTATTGCATTGTTGGCATGAGTTACGCGTACTGGAGAAAAGCAAGCTTTGACATAAGTATAATAGTACCACTTCTTAACAATTTTTCATGTTACTCCAGAAATGATGTGCACGGTTTTGTTTTGTACATCTTTTTGTTAGCAGAGCAAAATAGGTACTGTTTTTTGCCTACAATTTGGACTTGACTTTCAATGGAACTTTCCCTGTGTCGTTATTGTGGTGTCCCTGTTGCCTTGTAATTGTTTGTCTCAGACTGAGAATTTTCCAGACAACGAACAGCAAAATGTTATGCTGCTGGCTATAAAATGTCTTTGAAATTGCTGAGATTTTGCCTTCTTTTATTACCTGTACCGTGTTCTATGGTGAAATGCGTCAGGTTTCTGTTTGTGCGTGCAGACTGGAAACTTGTGCGGTTTACGTGTTGGCGCCACGTGAACAAACCATCCTTCACGACTAGTGTAAGAGGGAATTGTCAACACCACCATATATATGTTTTGTACTTTCGTCGTACAAAACTGAAATTGAGATCCGGAACAATTTGTAATGTATTTTGCTATCCTCAACCTGACTAGGAGACAGACAGTTAGGCGATATTGCCCGGGGCGGGTGTGTTGACAACAACCCGTGGGGACAGCCGTGCAAACACAGCGCCTAATGGAATTGTGATGCGCGGCATAATCAGATAAAAATACACGCACCTTACAACATTGTGTGACAATAACAGGTTATGTGGGAAGTAGCGGTATCAGAAAAAATAGCTAATCTGTTTTATTTACTGGAAAGATGATAGGGACGGTAGAGCACACTATGGGGCAATTGAATTGTTTGGAAACGACTCAGGTCGTTTACCTGTTACACGTATGAGCGAAGTCTGTCGCTGTAGGCCAAACGAGTAAATCTAGTTACCACAGTTGACACCAGGTGGCGGTACTATCTATATTGTGTTAAGGAAATTCGACACAAGGCGGCGATAAATTGTGTGTGACACTACTGATAGTAGGTAGCGATACCATGCATATTATTTACAGCAGAGCCCACACAAGGTTGCGGAACCGTACACATTTTCATTATTTACAAGAGTCGACACTAGATGGCGATCACTACGTACGATACATTAACCAAATATGACACCAGGTGGCGATGTAAATGAACAAATAAAATACAATATTTAACGCTGATATCCGTTCCAATGCATGCTACATATACCACTGTCGAGGGCAGAGCAGCTTTCCTTGTATAACAATTTATCCCAATCAACACTAGATGGCGCTCAAAATATACCATGCACTTGATTATCTTTATAGATATGTGACGGTCTCTATGTCGATGTGCGTTCATATTAAGGATCACACCAGTCAAGTCAGTTTGAATGTAGGTAAACATTACAGAAAAGGTAAAAACAGAATCTAAACATAAGGCTATATCAACAACAACAGTTTCATAGAAAATAAGTCCTACATGATGAAGAAACTTCAAATGTGGTATGGTGGCAAAGAGGATAGCGCACTCGCCGTTCATCAAGGCGGCCGGGGTTCCATTCCCCGATTGAACTTGAAAAGGTAAGGGTAACCTGCCCGACCACGTGTGCTTTCACCGAGTACGCCGATGTCCTTCCACATTAAGACCCTTCGCACGCTAACATCCTGGTCAACAAGTGTGATTAATCTAGATTAAATAACTTGTTTTATAATTGATGTTTATATACAAAGTTTATGTTATCTAATTAAGAATATAAGAGCCGAGGGGTTTTAAATTTGGTAAAACCCGAGGCTTTGCCGAGGGTTTGCCACATTTGAAAATCGCGAGAGTGGAATTTCCCTATCCTTCACCCTTGGGCATGAAAAAAGATTTTTCTATCGTTCCAACTACCAGAATAAGCTCAGAAACCATGCAAATGCTTTTGGACTGGCTACCATTTTGAAAATGTCAACTTTACCCCTTAGCTTTTTAGACGAAAACGAATCCATCAGCGAGATTAAGCATACCCCATATTTGCAAACAAATTTGCGCAGAAAAATAAATCTCATATTTCTAACGTGTACGGTAAATATATCGCAGTAGGTTTTAATTTTATCACGACGCCTTCTCAGCATTGCGGCATCGGAGTTTTTTTCCAAGTTCGTGACGTCACGTCATTGTTGAGCCATTGTGACGTCACGTCACTTGAAATGGGTGTAGTATAGAAATTTCTCTTACCCTGGACAGATGTATCCGCACTTTTACCGGTGTGAGATTTCCTTGTCTCACCCTAGGGTTGAGACGGGGGGATTCCCCTTTTCATAACAATATCATGCCGTCACTTCAACAATACAATGACGACACGTCAACAATCCATCAACGTCATGTCAACCCTGAATTTAGCATGTAACGTTATCTTTACATTGTGTATATGATACACAATGGTAGAACAGGGTAAGAGAAACGAATCATTCACCCCCTTGTGGGTGAGATAGGGGAATCTCAACCCTCGGGGAAAGACTCTTAAGTTGCCAACACTCGGCAAAGCCTCGTGTTTGGCAACTTAAGAATCTTCCCCCTCGGGTTGAGATTCTCCTATCTCACCCCCAAGGGGGTGAAAGATTCTATTAGTCCTACACCCCTTTCTTACCCTGGACAGCTGTAACTTACACACTTCGAAATAAGAGAAACTACTTTATTACACTTCATGACCGAATGAGGGGACTAATTTGTATACTCCTGCAGAATCGACCTTTTTCTTGGGAACAACATGGCGACTTAAGGTTTTTGGTTTTTGGTTTTGTTCATATATTCATTTATACAGTTTTACAAATTGTAAGGGTTCTTAAAAAAACAAAAAAACAAAATATATTGCTGCCCTAGTTGCAACAATTATAACCTTAACTTTTTCTGTCTTTCTTAGATATTCTTCTGTCTAATTGATGTTCTCAATAAACTGTGCGTAGGATTAAGGTAAATTTTCTACCAATATTTCATGTCTGTTTCACGGATTTGAAAACGTACTGAATAACGTTTACCTAACATTATATGTCTACGGGGAAATCCCTACATCTTATTTGAATTTTTTATAAGTGGTCCTTATATCACTACGGATAGATAGCAGACATTCATTCTAACGACGAGGGACACAATGTGCCATTGTTGATCGATCGAGGATTATACGACCAAGACGAAAGACACAGGAATGGGTCATTATATGATTGCACACGAATTCGCAACGGTTTGCATGCATGGCAGCCAAAAAAGCGCTGTCGCATATTTTCAAATTCTCCCGAGGTTTTTTGCCCAGATACATACGTTTTCCCTATCGTAACTGTTCCGCGAAATCCCAAAAGTCTACTCTAGCCGTGGGTCCATCTAGTTCAGATCCGTCTGTCTGTCGTGTGAGTCATTGACCTGCCCTATGGTGCATGCAGCATGCTTCACCTCTGCTCTTTTCAATATGGTTTCACACTTAAACTTTTTACCCTCAATCTTACCGTTCATCAAAGAGCTTACATGATTTGTCAGTGGGTGATTATTCTTATCATTATTGATGTTTACGATGCAGCAAGCTTAAACGATTTCTCTTCAAATGGTGGCGAAGATTGTGATGATAACGTGAACAAATTGATAAAGAAAAAATCTGCAAGTTCGAACCAATCTTCAAATGTGTATGTCACGACAAAACATGGCCGAATTTTGGTTGTTTCCGCCCAAACTTCATTTGATGATTGAAAATTGCGTGAGCACAGACTAAGAAAAAGTGAAAGAGCTAATTTATTTTGTTGTATCTTTCGCTGTATTAAGATCTCGTGTTTATAAAAACAACTAGCTTGAAGGTCTTGGTTGTGTCGATGTCCCGGCACTTAACACACAGTATAAAAAAAAACACTTCAAAATCTCGGTTATACATGTACAGCTATCATCACAAGTGTTTGTGCTACCCACGTACATATTGACAAAACAGGCAGGAAACAGTCAAAGCATACGATTGAAGTCTCAATCACCCTCTGTGGCAGAATAGAATAGCAGAAATCACGTCGTTCAGACGCGCAGCCAAGTCTGAACAAACGAACCTTTGGCATTTTATTGCCAAACAAATACTGTGATTATGTCGTCTCAAACATCAAATTTACATTAATGTGCAATGACAAAAACTGAGATAAACGAGGTCACAATTGATTTTGAAATCAAGTTCGTTTGTTTGTCCATTTAACCTCCCTGACTGAAATGACAAGTTTTAGGATTAATGTAATAGAAATCACCTTATAAACGACATAAACAGCGGCCTGGCTGTAGAAAAAAACAATCTCTGCATATCAGTATCAACCATCATATCTCTCTCTCTCTCTCTCTCTCTCTCTCTCTCTCTCTCTCTCTCTCTCTCTCTCTCATATATATATACTGTACTTTTTCAATATACTCCATATTTACCTTTCCTTTGCTTATATTTTGCCATAATTTGATCGATTTTTAGTTCTAATTATGGTTCTGTTGAAACTCCTGTATATTTTTTAATCGGATCTGTGTTGCATAGATCATCAATGACAAAAAGATACCTTGGAATATATAGGTTTATGAAAATACATCAAGATAATTTTTAGATGTAAACAAAGTCGAAATTTGAACTCAAAATCGATAAGACTAGAGTCAAATATCTACAACAGACAGTTTATCTTGGAGACCATAAGAAAATAAGATAGATGTTCTGGATATGTAAGTGTCTTCTGTTTCATTGAATATATTTGCTATATAGATATAGGTAAAATCCAAGCAATGCTACATCCCCAAAGCGGGGACCGTGGTAATGACAGTAAAACAACAAAACACACTAGTAGCAATGTATGGCAAAGGAATGTATAAGTATGGATATAATGATTTTTGCCTAATTTAATACCTAGTCAGTAATATATGTCGTGAAGCACACAGGACGTCCCTGGTCTTGTGTTTTGAAACTATTGTAATGTCATCCCGCGTGCGTCACCGGGAACCCTGTTCAAGTGTCACTTTGTTAATGACAAGAACATTATTCATAAATTAGAAATACTTCCCAAATTAGCGCCGAAGGACATCAGTTGTATTTGTGAAACCTTTGACCTTGGGTATGTGAACCTCGGATTTGTTTTTCAGTTTATATGAGTATATCAGTTCTTGTGCGCCCTGTTTCCACTAAGGAACATGTATACCTAATTTGTGAGCCATGGAACTTCTATTCGTGTTGAGATGTATTCATGAGACCTTTGAAGATTTGCTTTTATAAGTTATATGGCAACTAGATTTTATAAAGACAATCACATAGCACATCAACCCTTTACAACAACACAATAACATTATCAATAATCTCATAAAACCAAGGATGATTATATTTGTTGCACTAGCATTTCTGTTTCGACCAATGCACGCTGAAGGTTTTTAACTTGCCCGTACTATTTGAGATCTTGTTTCACTGTGTTTGAACAGGGTGATACATTTGTTTTTTTTTATCTATTCATCAATAATATAAAAGGATCTTACATGAGTGGTATGTATTGAACCTTGATTTGCACTTGAGTTGACGTCCGACAATTGCACCATTTTCGCTTCTCTAATGCAGATCTTGATGCGCATCCGGTATTGTCTAATACCCAATTATATCTATGCGAGTTAATCTCTTGATAGGGAGCCATCACAACACGACAGACCTATCTGTGATCAGAGCGGTTATCTACGGGCGACCCGACAACATTATATACTTCATGTAGAATCAATCGCTAGTGTATCGATCTCGTGTAATGTAACACCGGAGAGACGAAGTGTCAAGGTAACATTAGGGAGTGAATGTCCCACGTAGTTAGTTAATCTAGCGTCGCTTGTATAACGGACGGACAGGTTAAAAGTGCTTGTTGAAATCACAAACCAGCGCCGCCTATATTGCAAGTACATATATACTACAAAAAAAATGTCATACATGTATGTATCCTTGAAGAGTGGACACCTTCAATTTCAACTTTCAATATAACGTTGTCTGGTTTCATACAAGCTAGCAATAATCCATTCTTATACATTTATCACTCCAAACAGTTATTTCCATGCACGTGACATTTTCACTAGGACGAAGTACCATTTTTAGTCAGTCTATTATATTTATCGTCATATACTTCCGCTTACACAATTTATTGACGCAACGGTGTAGCAAAACCTCATAAATATTGTGCGGTATATGAAACGGAAAGTGTCGACAGCTGCTTACAATCTCTGGTAGCGGACCTCCCCTTTCATCCAAGGTTAACCTTATTGAAAACATAGTAAGGTATATTAAAGCTAGTTAGCGTCATAGAAATGTACAACCCTGCACTATGGATTTTTAAACCATGACCCGGATTTCGTTTTGAAATTTGTGCAAAAACAGCAAAACCCCAATACAATGGTCCCGTTCTCGATCATTGTGTGTATTGCCATGTATAACCATACCCCTCTCCTGTGTAATAAAGAACGCGTTTAAATCGCTATATTTTGTAAAACCCTTTTGTAATTGAAACATTCCACTAGAAAATGAAAACAATATTACTACATTTATGTAGCTTGTAATTTACATATAATTAAACCTTTTCGAGTCGCCACCTCTATTAAATGACCACCTGCGTTAATCGACTCTTTTAATGTTTCCGACAGTAGACCACCTGAGGGCTGTATCTTTATATGGATTTTAATGTATGTTGTGAAAGCAGGTCATCTCGTTTCTTATTAAGTTCCTGGGCTACATAAAGTGTACCTGAGGTAAAATATCACAGCCATTTTTTAATTTTATTTTTTAAATAAAATCGTTACGTTCGTTTATCTCCATGATACAAATATAAAATACAATTCGTATTTACTTTACAACAATTATAAAACATGCTTTAGAAGTCACTCTTGATAGCGCTCAGAGGTTACTTTTGATGTGGGAGGAAACCGGAGTACCCGATGAAAACTCACGTGGTTGGACAAGGTAATCCCGTACATTGTACCTTCTCACGGTAAAAAGGTGTATCTGAACATGTCACATGTATTTTTTAAGGGTTTCCGGAACAAATTCAGAATCCAACGCTAGTAGGAATAGAAATTCTGCAACAGAATTTTACTCCGTGCCTGATACCTGGTGTTACGTACTCGGCCATATGGGACAAAGGATTTCTCCGTGACAGGTACATGTACCAAGAGCAAGCTCGAAGGCTTTCCAGAACAAAGGCATTCTCCGCGATTTGTTCTGACCTTATCAGGCGGCAGGTGTCAAGTCGGACTAGTGATACTCGAGAAGACCCTTTAACCGGTTTTGTCTTGTGACTATTGTCATTAATTTGTTGACAATTTGTGCTGACCATATGGGTCAGCATGTCTTAACCCAGTTATAGCAGCTGGGTACTCTTTGTGAACACAAAACGTTAATAAAAAAAGGCTCAATTTTGCGCCTTAATACTGCTAGAATTATATATATAAAAACAAATCGCGGGATTACAGTTTCGCAATTTTCGCTGTGAAAAATTAATGGGAATGTATTCCATCACGATAGTAACACTATGTGTTAAAGGCCATTAAACATACAATCAGCGAATAATAGATCAAGTGAAATTGATCATTTTAGCGATTCCGCGAAATTTATGGACTACATGTTTTAAACAAGGCATTTCTCTGGTTACCATTGGACTGTATTTGTGTATGTTTGTTCAACGATTGAAAAATAGTAGTAAATATTCATTAAAAAATCAACCAGAACGGGCAATATAATCCTCAACAATACAATAATAATGCGACTACATAAAAAAGCTCTCTGCTATAGAACCAATTTCATTTTCTCTGGTGACGACTGAACTGTATCAGTTTATGTTTGTTCAACGATCGAAAGATAAATTTCCTCGTATAACGGCGGAACGGCATTCTTGTAAACTCTTATTACAGTTTAAATGGCTAAGGTAAATATTTGTATATCGACGTTTGACGGTTAAATAGCGTTTGAATATTTATGTGTAACAATATTTACGTATAACGGCCGAAAGACATAGGTTCATATGTGTAACAATTGAAAAGTATTTGCATATCCACGTATTCCGGAATGATGGACGCATAATTCTTGTATTTTGAATAAATAACAAACATCTTTCCATGTGAAACGGTTTCGTACTTTGCTGTAGAAAAATCATGACGCACGAAAAATGAAAAGTATCAGTTATAATCATAAGTTTGTATTTATAATTTCGAATTACAAGAACGCCTCTACGTACAGTTCTATAAACAAATTTAATCTGTGATCCATGCCGTGAAATTATAACAAAACTCAAGCTCAAATTATATCGAGTATGAGAAAAGATTTGAGCTGATTTATTAGCATTAAAAGCACGTATATCAGTCGAAGATGACGCTGAAATACATTCATGTTCCTGTTTAATATCAATTCAAATGATACAGTTATAATTTCTTGCATCGGTATTTTCGATCTAATATTGTGACAGTATGGCATAACGATGTTATCGGAACACCGATGGCAAAATCACAAACACGAGGCACAATCCGATGCATAGCGTGCAAGGAACAAACACTTTCCGTTCAGCAGTGAAAGTTTTTTGGTTTAATTACAAAGCGTTTGAGATATTCACATGGTTTTGTCATTCCGTACATCAGATGGCAGTAATCGTATCACGTCCGTAAATCCCCCCACCTTCGGTAACGCCTTGCAATATGTCTATTGATTTGTATTACAGTGAGCGTGATTATTCCATTGCTTTGTGTTAAGATTTCATAATAGTTTCATCAAACATGTTATGGCTGTTGACATAAGTTATCGCGAGATTTGATACCTGACGTGTAGCGCGAGACTGTTCGTCACAATTTGCGTCCTAATTAGGTTAATTACGTCCCATCGCACACCATCAACTCACAAAATACGCCAAAACCACATAACTGTGCACAGAAAACGCTTTCGGAAAGCCACCCACTTCGTCGTACTGTTGTCAACGCAACAGAGATTCATAATAGAGACGAGAACAGAGTATAATTAAGTTCCATATTTCCGATAAATGTTTGCTAGAAAAAGTGCTTCACTTGACCAGAAAATAATTAAGGCTGATAGGGTGTAGGCATATAGTTGGAGGCGAAAGAATGACGTGTTGACGCCTGATAAATGTTGTCTACTCACCGCCGCCCCATATTGGGAAAGGCGGTAATTATGAAGACTGACAGAGTTTTGTGATAGAGCCAGCAAGTGAATAGTCTTCTGAAAGAAGATGAAATTCTCACCACGAAGATGAGATTGCAACGAGATAATACAAGAAACATAGCTTGGTGTCACAAGAGTCTGGCTCGTACGCGAACCTTCCAATTCTCAATTAAGGTGTATTAATCGGCAAAAACCTGAATACCATTCGACAGGAAATGACAGCTACTGACAGGAGACGAAAGGTGACTTGACTCATATAGAAAGCCTATCTCGGTAAATTGCGTTTAGAGGCGAGCGAGCCAAGTAATTTACTCTCCATTGGTACTGCTAAGCCTCCATGGAAGGCCACCGGACAATGTTTATTTAGAACTTGTCCTCCAGTATTAACAATTTGGTGCATCTTTGTAACAGAAATGAATAGCTTATTATCAATAATGGCTCCGCCGAGCTGAAACTCGAAATCGATCAACCCATGCTCGAACAGATATGAAGCGTCCCAGCATCTCTAATGTCAAATTTTGTCTTAATTTTAGGCCTTCAAATAACGGAGGCAGCGTGCCACGTTTATTATTGGTGTAATTTTGTCTATAAGGATGTGTGCAACCATATATTTGGGTGGTATTCGGGCGTGAATCTCGGCAAAAAAATACAACTTCTTTACATGTAATTGGGCAAGTTTGCCGGGCGGGCATTCATGGGAATGGTTCGTCTAGTCTTGTCGAGAATGTAGCTGGTTTCCTGCCGGGAATTAAACGATTTCTAAGTGAATGATCGGTCGCCGGTTTGAAAAGTCTTGCTTCGGTGAAAATAGCCAACATATCGGAGTAATATCCGTAGACCGAATATATATAATTCGCCAAATAACCGGGTCCGAATCCTTAATGCTTTAACACGTGCCGAACGTTGATATCTTATAACGAATTATATGCAGCCTTTTGGAATAACGGCACAATAAAGGTACAAATTGCAAACAAAGTGTTAGAGTATTTTCAATGCACGCCCTGGGAACGCTTTGAGGAGTTTTTGCCTTTTGCCATGCAGTTGGTAGGGTAAACCGCGTTAACAATTTATATCGTATAATGGTATCCATTAAATAGGGTCTAGGTTTCAGTACGCATGTGTCAGAATGACGAGTATTGGTGTTAATGATTATATGATGAGTTCTGCGGGACTTGATAATTGCAACAACAATCTGTGACGTATTACATGTACAATAATGCAGTGGTCGAGTGGTTAAAGCGTCTGACCGTCTTTATCATCACTATAGCCCTCCACCGCTAGGTCGCGGGTTCGAGGTCTACGTGGAGCAGTCGCCAGGTACTGGCCGCAAGTCGGTCCTTAAATTACCATAGCTGTTACAGTGCAATGGGACTTAAAACACAAACAAACAAACAAACAAACAAACACGCTCGTAGTCTGATAGTTAATATATATGAGATTTTCTATTGTGAATTTCAAACGATCTCATTATAGGATGCTGTAGATATAGTCATCTAATTAATCTTTGATATATTCGTACTGAAAGACTTTTGACTATATATAGATACCTATTCACAAAACAGTGATGTTATAGTTGAATTCTGCGATGTTCATATAACATCATAGCGTAATTTTTTTTCTAGCCTCGGAAAACCAGTGTTCAAAACTATCGACCTGGCTCAGCTGCATGCATGACGGTGGCTTAGAACTATGCGTCTGTCGATGACGACCAAAACTCGTAAATATTCGAGTGTCGGGCCGTCTCATTAAGCGTAATGGAGTCAGTCAAATCTCTTTATCAAACGAAATTGTGTTTATGTCGTACACTATTGCAAGACTTCCTTTTAATGTGTAAACTAGTAATCCGTTGATTTTCGAAACAGTACAAGTTGGGTGTGTTAGTGTCGGTGGTAATGTTACGGCTCAAGGCACCTGCTGCCAACGGCGGAAGGATATTGTTAGTTTAGCGCCGTGTCTTCTATTCATTAGCCGGAACATCTCGGGCGATAGTTAAATAAGCATTAGATTTCTTGATAGGGTGTAAAATTCATCATGGATCGGTAATCCGTCCACACACGAGTCTGTGTCGGAATTACCGTCGTTGAGGCATACTGATGTAGCGTAGAATGACAAGGAAAGCGCCCATTTTAACTCATTACCTACTCATACATTCAATAATCGAACTTAATTAGGCTAATTCCCCACATTTAGTGGTAATCTATGGCCATGCTAGAGGCCGACCACTGACTTAAGCCACGTAATGCAGTAGCGGCCAAGCGCGTTTGCACTTAACATTCGAGGGTTTCCGAATGGTTCAACAATTTGTGAAGGTTTTTGAAGCCACACTTGATCAACTATATCAACCTATTCATATCACACGCAGTGGTAGATTCGCCAAATCAGCGTTTAAGATTATACATTAAGATAATGCTATTTTCGTTTAAAAGGATTTTTTTCCTTCTAAATAATGAACAAGTTGCCCAATTGCAATTTGTTTTATTATTAATAAAATGCCGATAAAATGGCGTTATATCTTAGCTATTTATGCATGTAATGGGATATATTTCTTGATTTTTTCATTTTTTTTGTCATGACACAGCAGCTAAGGAACGCTAGACACTGAAGAGTTGACCATTAGATAATAATACATGTACTGTATGAAAGAAAACATCTGGTTGATATATTGTGTGATGTTGAACAAATACCTGTACAATTCCAATACATATGCATCATAAAAACTTCACTTTAATACAAAAACCTGTTTGTGTGGGTGTTTTTCCCCCGACATCACTAATTATTTTACATTTATTGTACATGTAGGATTTTGCTATCGAAAGAATGTTACTTCAACTGATGCTGAATGTATTATTTCTGAATTGTATTCGAAAATCAAAATCGATATTGTTCATCATTTTCAATCTGCGACGTGAGAAGTCGGGTCATATATGTTACTGTCGTAGTTGGGCGACGCCCATTTCGCACGCGTTTGACGGACAAACCGGCGATACGGATTCACTTTAGTTTTCACCTTATATTTCCGTTTTATTGTCACGATGTACATCTGCTGAAATATTAACGTACATGTTATGGGTTTGCTGACGGAAAGGCGACGTAGAATGATTTCCGATTGTAGAGAGAGAGAGGCGTTCTACAAATGTGTGACTTGGGGCGGAACAGCAACGTAATACGTCTTATATTCAATTATCCCACATCCGCGTTCCATGCAATTCTGTGGACAGATCTACATAGCGCAAAGCATAGTGATAAAAGTTCAATTAGCAGACTGCAGTGAGATGTTGGCTGTTCCACTGACACTGATGGCGAATTCTGCGCATCTCTACACGGGCCACTGTTAGTGTATACAGCCGGTGCCGAAAGCCATTCCAAGTTAGCCAGTCTTCTCCCAAAAACATATCACGTCTCGTAGACTGCATTAACTATTTAATAAAGAGTATATATTGTCCTAGAATTTTGATTTATTTTCTGAGATTCGAGACTGTGTTTTGGCGTTAGTGTAATAACTTCGATCGATATGGTATATATTCATTGCGTCATTTATTATGTAGAAGAGGTAACGAACGTTCAGGGTTCCCTGTGCCACTGCACTGTTGTTTTTCATATACACTGGAACCTCCTTTAATTTCCTTTTAAATACAACAGAAGCACGTTTGGGCAAGGACACTTCTATTCGGGTAGTTCAATAGTTCAGAGCGAAAATGTAATAATCTGCAGTATAATGATCTTTTCATACAGGTACCGAAAAATACGGTTTTTAGTTTAAACATATTTTATTTGAAAAATCAAAATGGAATTGGACACAAGTTAAACAACTTAGAAACGTCCTCTTCCATAAACTATTATACAATGGTACAAAAATACGGATTAAAGAGATGCCAAAACAAACGGAAAGATAACATCAATTCAGAAAAATGAGGTAGATGAGGGAACTCAGTGTTGCGGAATGGAACATTTCCTGCACATCATGTGGTATTCGGCATGCTTTCCCAATCAACAACAAGAAATACAATAGGTCACTGACACAAAATAAACTGTGAACAAGTGTTCGATATAGGTTTATACTGAAAAACTGTCCTGACGACTTCAGCATAAGGTAAAGTTTCGGGGATAGCAATCTCTGGATAATACTTAAAAAAATGTTTTAGCGCTCTTGTCTCAATTAATATGATATTCATGTGTGCATCAGTTATTTCATAAAATTCCGCGCTCGTCTGGTTTGGTTTTATATGATGGGTATTTTTCTCACGTGTAGTTGAGGCGTCTGATCTTCTACGATCACTAGCCCTCCACCACTTGGTCGCGGGTTCGAGGGCATACGTCACAGTAACCAAATCGGGACACTTTTTTTGAAAAATATAGATGTATTTCATACCATAGTACAGATCCCAGTAAAAAAAATCACTTTTCCAAAATAGATATAATTTTCTCCCACCCTTCACATGTGTGTTTCCCGTTTTAGCCGGGACAGATCAGCTTGTCACCCCCAGCAGAGCCTCGGGTTAGACAACCAAAAAACATCACCCCTCGGGTTGGAGATTTCTCTGTCACACCCTCAATGTAGGGGAAGATTCTTTTAATCTTTTTATTTTGATTACAAATTGATATTCCCGGCGCGTGGTTCTATAAATAGAACCGGAAATATAGTCATGGTTAGTTGTAAAATAGTAGGATTGTGAAAAATTACATACACAAATTAAAAATCAATAACGTCGCATGGCGCATCAATTTAGAACGTTACATTTTCGGCATTATTTACAAACTAAAACTGTGATTGTAACCATAAGTGGCAGTAAATAAAGTTCATATAGAGTTTTATTGGTATATAAGCATCTTTAAATCAATATTTTTAATTTAAAACATACTTCTTTGCATAACATGCGCATTTCTTGTGACTTTTTCCTTCAAGTGTCCCGATTTGAGTACTGTGACGTTACGTGGGGCAGTCGCAAAGTATTGGCCTGTACTTTGACCACTGGTCAGTGGTGTTTCTCCGGCTATACTGGCTCTCCTCCACCACCAAAACCTGGCTCGTCCTTTACTGACCATAGTTGTGAACAGAACGTGAAACACGACGAAACAAAATAAGATCTTCACTCGTGTCCAAAACTGTACATGCAACAGACCAATGCAGTGGACATCCACGTCGTGTGACGTCAGCAGTTTCAAAGAAGGAACATTTAAAAATAAAAATAAACTGTTAAGGTAAATGCCCCAAGCTCTTCTGTCATGTACAGGGTTGTGATATTTTTTACTGTTTAAAGGAGGCACGATGCTAGTTGCATTGTCGTCAAGAATATTGAAAAGAAAAATCGATTGAGTATCACCGGAACCGAAGTCGTGCACACTTTAAACTTACACGAATTCTAGTAATTCTTTGAACTCTGTCGGCGACATAAACATTTGCAGCACTGATCTTGTGTTGTTGAATTAACATGTAATTGGCGCGTTTCTATAGTTGTAAGAGTACGCACATGTGTTTCCCCATCCGCCCAAGGTCGCTCGCCTAATGGTCGAGTGTCACCAAGATGCCTTATACGGATCTTCGTAGCTCTCTGCTGTGTAATTGTAGAATCGACGTTATGGTTAGTACTGTTTACAGGTACAAACGCTAACATCAAACCGTAGTGCATGTATGTTAGATGGGACATTCGTGAGAATCTCGAAGAAAATGGCAAGGCGAACGAACAGCTATTAAAATACCCATAGTGTCAGTACATGAATTTTAGCAGGATATGTTGAATTATTTAGAAAAAAAAACACTCTTATAATTTTGACCACTTGAATGTCTAATTCTATATCTAAACTAGGGGGAGATAAGCTAGAAGTAAAATGAAACTGAAAAATTCTTCATGAAAAGTTAGGGGCTTATGGACAGTCTAGCACAATGACGTTCACAGGAAGTTTGCGCATTGTTTTGTTCAGGGAATATTAACACTGACGTCTTGCAGAGAGTAATGTCAATGTGCCCTGGCGTGCTTAAGAAATCTGTAATGTTCAGGACTATACATATGAAATAAGAACAAAACTGTTTTAGAAAGAAATACCTTTTGATCCTCATGAACTATAGTGATTTCGTAAGGTTACAATTATTGCAAAAGGTTAAAAATAAACCAATTGCCATCAAGTGTTTACAAACACTATATATAACATGTGTCATCGTTTCACGTCATGCATCTAGAAGGTGACGTCATTCTGAGTACATGACCATACATAGAAAAGAACGGTGACTGATTTGAGTAATTTCGTTATTTTGTCTTTTCAATACGGAAAAACGAGATCAACTATTTTTTGCAATTTCGTTTCATTTTCATTTTAGACGAAAGAACAATTTAAGTTTCTTTTGGGAGCGAAAAAGGAGAAAGAATGAGATTTAAGGTTTGTTACTTGTCGTGTTTTTGGCCCAAATATATCACCGTAAAAAGGAGCTGTTTTTATTCCAGACATCAAATCTTATTACCACCACCCTCTAAATATATCTACATACCGAACGTTGCATAGCGGAGATCGGACGCTAAGCTCGCGTGGTCCCTAAGGTGTGAATCTGTAGGTCATCTTCGCCTGACCGCTGACCGCAGACACGAGTTGTAGCACTCTGTGTGGTCACTAGCGGTTTACTTACGTCGATACAACGTCTGCCCTAACTAATCACCACGAATAATAACTTAGTATGTAACTAGTTTATTTCCAAGCTCAAATAATCATAAATAAACGTTTATTCTAAACCTGATGGATTCGCAATGTCTTTCATAACATATCACCGGTTCTTACGTCATAATCTTAACAAGATTTACAACAAAAAAGGAAACGAAATTGTTGTAAAGACAATAAATATACACCGGAAGTATTAAAGTGTGGAGAATGACGGATTTTATCCGGAGTATTAGTGAGGGCTTAACTTTACACGGAAATACACCTGTCTTATAGCCTATTGAATCCACAGAGGTTCGTTGATAAATGGAATGGACATTGATTTCAATTTGAAGTCGGGGCTAAAACAAGAAGGAGATAACGTAATATCTTGAGATTCATAACCATTTCGGTTTTTTTTGGATAAAACTAATGTACAAATAGACTACATATTCAATTATATATCCAAATGAATTGAGACCGCATCCGAAGCAAACAACTAGAACCCGGATGTAACATTTCTCCGATAGTTTAATGGTATACATTAACGACATAATGAGTGTTTTCAAATATATCAGTGTTGTTCTGATGCCTTTTATTTGTGGATGATCATTTCGAAGGTATTTGACATAAGATGGATGACATTAAGTGACGTCATTTCCTGCTATAAGTCTATTAAAGCTTGGCGAATAATGTCTTTAAATGCTTTTGCTATATATTGGTATGGTTGGGGTTTACACCTCAGTGCACTGTAACTGCTACTTAAGGTAAAGAGTACCAACACATTAATCTACATAGTTTCTATTCGCAAATTGCCATGGATTTTACATAATTGTCCCTGGAAACTTGAATATTTGAAAAATGAAAAATAAAGAAAATGTACATAGAACACTGCAAAGGTCGAGCTCAACACATCTACTTTGTAAAGCCTACACTTTACCAGGGTTGTCATACAGAAATTATGAAAGCACAACATTAAAATAAGTCTTTAATTTATGGGCTACAAAGCATATAAAAAAATCCAGGGGAAGTTACTCTAAGTCAGAAAAACTCGTTTTGATTGTTTTATCTTTTGCATAACGCTGACGGCCAGGGTTCAACTATCAACACCTCTCAAATAACCTTGGTTGAGTATGAAATGGTCTGGGGTTGGAGTTGCAGTCCTGAACGTCCAGCGCAGGTCTGTTGGAAATGATACCACTGAAAGAACGGTTCCGTCGAAAAACAACACAAATACGTATACGCAGACATGCACTTATATATTGTAGGAGGTACTAGCCAGGTGGCTAAGGTCCTATAGCGAGTGCCTGGAAAACTCTTAGTTGAACTCTTTGTAGTGACTGCAATAGATACAGTGGTGTAATTTACCGTAAGGTCACATGACTATAGAGTCTAGTCATACATGTGTCACTCAATCAACACTGCAAAGTGTCACCACATTAAATGTCATTATTTCCTGAACATGGTATGACGTCATCTGAAAATAATTTCACATTTTTCCCACAACGGGCTGTCCAAAGGTATTTTGGAAGACGCCTCCGAAATAAGGAAATAAATATGAGGGAAAAGATAATCTGAAGGTTACACGTGTTACAAGGGGAATATGATATCAGTGTTGATGTCTTCAGTGACCCTATTAAGAGGTCCAAGACGCGAACAACCCATTCTGCAGTGGACCCACTATTAGTCATCACATACTATCATTCACTGTGACTCTGCAGGTTCATTCTGTTCTTCTAGAAACACCAAACCAACAATGAAGGGATAAGTGGAAGACTGAACCAAACGATGTCACGAGGTGATACCCCTGGGCTTAAACAGGAACAGCTAACGTTGTAAGGAAATACTCTTGGACTAAGATCCCATTCTATCAAATCTGATTTCAGTTAAGAATGATTTGATCCCAGTCTCCAAGATCTCTTTTTATGTATATTGGATTGTTTCCGCCGTGACCTTGATACACCACGGCGCTATCTGTAGACGTTTCTGTCAACACATAACTCTGTCGCCATTATCATTATGGAAGGATGAAAGTAACGATCAGGAGGCATGGTAGTCTAGTGGTAGCACGCCGGACTCGTGACCGAAGGGCTGCAGGATCGAGTCATGTCAAGGCACTGTGTTGTATCTTTGCCCAAGATACTTTACTCTGCTTGTTCCAGTCTACTAAGCTGTAAATGAGAACGTGGTTGGGCAGTGCTAGAGAATTGTTGAATGCTAGCTGTGAGCGCCGAAATGGCAGCACCGGCTGTATACTCCCCAGGAAGTTGAGAAAGACATTAGCTGGTTGCAAGGACCCTATAACAACGGATACTAATTCGTGAACCGCTGTGAGACGACCTACGATAAGAACCTCGAATTAATATGCTTAACGTCAGACACACATATATGATTGCAGCTATATAATGTGTTAAGTGATGTAAATCTGAAAAAAAATGAATTACACTTTTCCATACAATTGTTTCGTCCTACCAAGACTCATCAGTTATGCTTGGAGCCAAACGGTAAAAATCTAAACTGATCTCAACTACGGTTAAAATCAAAAGTGTATCAATCCCCTAATTATATGACTATCAAAAATTGCAGAAGTACTGGTTAACTTAAAAGGTATTAATGGAAATATTATGTATATTATAAACCCCTTACTCAACGACAAAGAGGTGATTGTGGCTATCAAGGTCACGACCAATCTCGGGGACTAAGAACTCCACCAGCAGAGTCTACCACCTATTATCATGAAAAATTAATGTAAAACGCAAACATTATGCTTGCAGCAACTGACAAAATGTTACCAAGAAGGTAAATTCAATGAGTAATGACTGAATAGATATTACCATACGGATAAATGACGTAGTTACATTTATCAGATACTGTGTCTTTATGGTATTCGGTCTTTTCAAGAATGGATGATCGCCCTGTTTCGACAAATACGTAGCATGTTTAAGTGCTATCGAAACTATGCTTGTGTTTGTTGCTTGCTTGTCAGTGCAAACATCTTAGGTGATATGTTTACCTTTGATCTTTAATGTACCTGAATAAACCTACCAAAGCCAGCTGTGAGTTATCAGAACTTTATAACTTTGGCGTGATCGTGACGTCATTATACTTATAACGTCATGATCATAACGTTTGAGATAACTTGCTGATACTTGCTGTTATCTATTCCATTTATCAAAAAAAAAAAAAAAAAAACATATCTCGAATTCGAAGGACAAATGTGAAATCGAATTCCATAAAAGATAAATAAAAGTTTTGAACTTAAGACTTTTCTTTGATGTATCCCTATAATTTTGAACAGTTTTCGAACAAATAAGCTAATGTGCTAACTACTTGCTAACGTGTGGTAATCAATGTGCATTCCTGTTCAATATTATACAATACATCTAAACTGAATTGGGTTTGATGCTTAAATGTACACGGCGTTCTGTGGTGCTTTGACCATTCAGGCGTCTTTCTGACTCCACATCCACAGTGAAACATCGCACCATTTACACGAAAGATTGTTCCCGAAACAAGGCACGTAACTCTGAAAGCTGGTCAAGCTGAACCATATGCAACAACAATGAGACCAGTATATCAACGCGTTCTTCGTTGTCCTTGATTAGTGGGCTCACAAGGGCATTGGGTTGAAAACAAAATGGATTTGCATGAATATTGCGATATGCTTTAGTATTTCTATCTGTTGAACAAGTTCGTTCATGTTAACAATTACAACGGTCGTTGAAATAGTAGTAAAGATTTGCCGATGGTTTTGTACAGGGAGCATTTTTTCTTCTTGGTTTATTTTTAAAATAAGCCGTCAGGTGTCAAATTGCCGCAGTCATCAATATTTTTACAACAAAAATGTATTTTCTAGACAAAGTAACTACCCATAAGCGTGCTAGTTATGGGAGACACTTAAGCAAAAGAGAATAGGGGTACCCGCACAGCTATATAGGACTGGCGTTAAGGGACATCGTACATACTCCACAAAACTACACACATAGCTTTCAACTCGCCCGCAAACTAACATGGAGTCTCGCTACGTAATCTTTAATGAAGTAATTCAGATAAATCTTTGCGACACTGTTTACAATCAAATCCATGCAGGGAGTGCTTTCTCAATATATTGCAGAATAAAGCGCATGTTTTGAGGTAGAGTGAAATTGTAGAATTGCAATCATGTGCACAATTAGACACTATCACTCACAAACAAAAAAGAGACTATATATGTTTGCTGGGGCTCGGGGTGATGACACGACAATGCCACAAGAGGAATGAGGAAAACAGACAAAATAGTGCAGGCAGTTTAAGTGATAGTTCTAGTAATTAGCGCGGCATATAAATCACGCGGTTTAGCTCGATTGCTCCATTGGCGGTATCAGATAAAATATTTAAGGTGTTCTCAAGTTTCTGATATTGTGTAAATATGGCGTACACGTCAACGTGACTTTGATGACGTAAACGTATATAGTAAGAGTCTATAATGTATGTGTGTCAAATACACGTGTTTTTATCTAGAAAATACTATCGTAATAATGTATCGTATGCATGTCCTAGCAAACTACATATACACAGAGATGGTCTAGTTGATACTGTAGCATAAAGCCATCGAACATCTGAACAGATTTTTCTGGCAACATTTCATAGTGCTATAACTGCAACCTTCAAGTTCACTTGATAGTTAATTAGCGTCAAAGATGAACATGACCAAAGCTTGAAAACTAGATATTGTGGATAGCAACCGTTGGTAGACATAGCGTCTCCACTGTGCACATATAGCTAGAATTGGTGGGGCTCAGTTGTTTACCCTTGATTCCGATATTATTATCTTGTACCGATTTCATAGGTCAATGGTTCTTAAATATATATATATATCTGACAAACCTTTTCAAGCAAAAAAACAAAAAAGTATGCAAAATGTTTTTTAAAGGGGATGTTTCTGGCTGGCAGAAATACTTGTGAAAGAGCTGATTTTAAACATGCACACTCATACAATATATATCTTTGGAAAGAAAAAAACAGTTTTTGGTCTCCTTGTTAAGGGACGAGAATGGGCATCGTCTGGTCTCCGACTCGGAGACGAGACAAGCATATGAATATCCTTCCTTGTCTCAATGGGACGGGGCAGACGTTTTCTGTCTGGATTGGGGAGACGTTTACTGTATTAGTTTGGGAGACGTTCACTGTTCCGGTGATGAGTTAAATGACGCCTGGAAAGGACATATTTGTCCACTTACATCATATATTGCATCGGAATGGTAATATTAAAGCATTGAACTGTTTTTGTATGGTATTTATGATATATTTGAATGACACAGCTAATGCGCGCTAGCGCATTATGATTTGTTTGCTTGCAAAGCTGTGTCATTCAAATAGATCATAAATACCATACAAAAACAGTTCAATACTTATATTTACGGTTTCGCTGCCTCTTATGTTCTTTGCTGACTTATAATTTATATTTAAAATTAAAAATGCCAGCCTTATCGACAGTCCACACAATTTCGTTCAATAGTTTGAACAGCGTATTGTCGCGTGCTGATTGGCAAACAAAGTGGTACTTTGAAATTTTAACAAACACTTCAATTTTATTCCACAATTCAGTATCAATACAATTGCGTATGATATGTCTATAGGGTGATTTAAGTTTATCAATAGAACTCTGAGCTGAAAGTTAGATTTGAAATTGTTTCGATTTTTCCCCGGAACAAATTTCGCGCATCGACAAATACAGTGAACACCGTAAATCCGACCTTGTCCTCCACGAGGGAGTTATTTCGAACTTTTTTCTTTGCCCATTTTGTGAAGAATACAGGCNAATGTTTATGTGTGCTGTGACTCATATCAGTAGGTCTGTAACATATGTGTCAGTAGGTCTATAGAATATGTGTATTTCAGACATTTATAACGAACCCCTGTTGACCAGTGCAGTGTAACAGACGATATTTCTGATAAATTGCATGAGCGTTAAAATTGTTTCCATTGCCGGCATTGGTGATTTCAACCGATGTGCATTTTGTACGATATTGCAGACATTGGTCTTGTTTTCGTTGTAATAAAAGTGTTTTTTATTTTATTTTTTATTTTGCACATAAATTTACAATGACATTGTCAAATCTCAAAATGCCCAGCGATATTTCAGCAGCCGTCACGTTTATTTATATTGGATATTGTAGTTCCGGTCAGTGTTGTATTAATACGCTAAGAATTTTGTCTCGTGATGTATGGTAATTAAAGTCCCATCAACGACACAGCTTTCAAATAGGCTATATAGTGACAATGCCATGCAAATGTATATATATGTGCATGTATATATATATTGCATAGCAGACCGAAATATCGGCATTTCCAGCAGCATTGAATACCTTTATCAGTAAGCGTGGAACTACTTCTTTTTGGTAGGGAGAATAATTCATATTTTGTTGAAATCTCGTCTGCTCTCTCCAATATATTTCACTTAGAACACACACTATAACATACGTGTAGCAGATGTCCTTTGTACAAGCTTTGATGGTGAAAGGGAAGAACTGTTGACATTTTTTCCCTACCGTTCATTAGACCTTATTTGTCTCGCGTAGGCATTACTACTGTTGCATACCAATTCATACGCACTTTTAAAGAATCCAAAGAGAATCCCTGTGTCAGACATTGACCGAACATTAAAAACCTCTTGGGGAAAACAGTAACGACTTTCTCGAAGCCCTTGGTATTGAACGACCATATTGAAAATAACTCACAACGGGATCGTTTTTATTAATATGCATATATACAAATTACAGCTGTTTATAACATAATTCAATTGACGGCAATAGTACGTATTTAAGAGCACTTAGTAAATCAAGGAGCTGGGTGAATCTGTAAGATGCTCTAACTATGCTGAACACTTGGGCCTGTGTATTCATAACACTTTATCGTACAGAGAGCATAATCGAAAATTTGGCTGCAATCCTGATTGATCCTCTTCAGGATATCCTCTCACGGTTGATTCCAATCGCAAAGTTTTCAGAAAAAAAGGTAGAGGTGGGTGATTGGGGTGGGAGAGGACTGTGATTTCGACAGTTAAACTAAACAATCCGTCCTACCAGTCGGGTAATAGCAATGGCCTACATTCAAACGACATACTAGCAACAAGGCAAAGTGTGTATATAATAACGATGTACGTGAGTGCTTACATGTTGTAGATATCAATGGTGTAAACAGGGAAGACCAGATTCATAAATATTTCTACGTGAAAAAATTGTCGATCATATACAATATTTATATATACAGACATAAACATATGTGTAATATCAATGTTCAAATAATGGGCAATATACATATAATTTTGTTAGACAATTGCGTAGGTAATCTGGTTAGCATTTACTGATATGTCAGAAGATATCTTGGTTTTTTTTCCTGATAAATAAGACGTGATGGCTTTAAGAGCAAAAAAAAAAAAAACACCCGCGGAATTTCAAAATGCATTATACCATACATCAATTCATACTATGTTATAACGTTAACAGACAGTCTCCGTTCAAAGCGCCTGGCTAACAAAGATGATATATGAAACAAATGAATCGGTTGCCACCTCAGGGGGACGCTTAGTTTATATAACTAATCGTTTTTATCTTCCTACTTTTGTACTGAAGCATATATATGCAAGTTAGAACGCAATCTGCATTTTGTGAGCGGGGAAGGATGAATGCCATGTGAATGTAAAAGAGATGGAAAGGAACGACTTTGGAGATACAGTTGTTACACCACTTATCGTTGTACATTTTCAGAATATAATAGGTCGCCGCACGTGAGCGCGAGATAAATATCAACCGACTCTCTGCAGGATCAATATAATATACTAGTTATGTTTCTTCTTCTTCTATATTAAAGCTCAACTTTCAACAACTACATCATTGATAACGATGTCTTAAAACGCCTTAAATGTATTTTGCTGTTTTTAAAACATTCCTAAAGAAGATATGAAAAGAGAAGACAATTGCGTATTTGAGATTGCATCAAGTACACATTGCTATTTATAGGCTTTCTATAAATATACGGAAGAGGTATTTGTTTCCTCGTAAATTCTTTTCATTGACAAGTCAGATTTTGGATGATTTTCTATGTAAACAGAAATCTTCTGATTGTCAGATACAAAACTGTAACCTCATTTCACGTCCTCCTACTATCGATTGGTAACACAGTATGACGCCTGCATTGAAAAGTTAATCTGAAACATTTATAATCTTCTTTAATATATTCAAATGATTGCTTCATTCGTTTTATGGATGTGTACCTATATACTCTATTGTATTGATAGAAATCGATGTGCTTGCTCACAAATCTTTTGTTTATTTTGTTTAGAGACTATCGTCAACGCACCAGCTGAGGTCATTTGTAGACGGGTATCTCGGTAGACACTCCTGCAAAGAAAGACTATATAGGGGAAAAACAAATAAATAAACAATAAACAAATTTTCTTCCAAGAGTTGTTTCGTGGGCAGCAGATCAATTCCAAATTCTTTAACTCATTCACCCTTGAAATATTATAATGAACTCGTCCAACTCTTGAATTGGAGGAGTTCAAATGTGTCTTCAGGGGTGAATGAGTTAACATCCCCAATGTTGAAGACACAGAAGATAACCTATAGTCTATAGGGAGCGCCCATTAGTCGCCTCTTACAACGTATATAAAGCATGTGCTCACATATCAGGTCTAGTCTTTCCTCGAACTTGCACAGGTAAATGAAACCCGCGTAATTTTAGCTACAGACTACTTTTGGTCGAATAACATTATTGATTGGATGTGCAACCGGGAACAATATTGTGGTGTATTTCATTACACAGTGTGTGCCACAGCGATGGCGGAATGTAATATACTCCTGGTCCAACCCAAACGTCCTTCGAATGCAAGGTGATCGCACAACAGGTAGTTTCAGACAACTGCAAAATCAGAAGTTTTATTCAAGAACTAACTCAATAATAACAGCTCAAAACATGCCTCGTTTCAAGATTGGTTAATTACTTGCTGTATATAACTTTTGTACAGATATGTGAGGGTTACATCACTGTGTTCAAGAGATAATCCTATTGGAATGATTTAATTTTCATTACAAAATTAGTGTGAGTTTTGTTTAACCACGTTTTTGTAGATTACATAACACTGTATCTACTTGAAGCGCTATTTACTTACATTATATATACATTGATAAAATAACACGTGTTGTTTTTCATCCATCATGTTTATGAGCAATGCAATGAACTCTTTACTATTCAACATAACTACACCAGGGGGCGCAGATGTGCTAAGGAGGCTTCAGAACACATCAAATCTATAGTAATTATTGGCTACACATATATCTACACATTGGCGTTTAAGTCTTCACAAAGCAGAAAGCTTTATCAATACAAAGAAAGTCGTAGAAAAATACTGTGTAGAAACTGAATGAATTACAGGAGGTTTAAAATGTTGGATTTCATGTCTGAAATTATGCAACGAATGTTTATAAAGCGATTGTTGTGCATAACTAAAGGAATAACGAGAAAGCTTTATTGGGGAGCTATCGACAGTAAAGTCAGGAAAGATGCTCGGAGCCGGGGAGATAGTAAGTGTACTGCTTCCTTCCCTAGTCTCACCTTACAACAGCAATGGCGTCAAGCCTCTAAGTACCTCTTCACCCATGCACACATATATTGAAATATTACAGAATACTGGGAGTTTATCGAGTCATTTATCTGAATTAAAGTAAAAATTGATATGTCAAGTTTAATTCAATGGATACGATTTGGTTTACAAAGACGAGTAGAGCGGTGATGTCTGCTCTGGGACCAGTCGAGCAGATAAGCCATATACTGCAGTGAAAGTTCCGCTATTTTATATCTTTTCCAATTCGTATTTTATAGTCTCCGATATATTTGTAATTAGGAAACTGGAAAGGGAAATAGTTTTGTATTTCCCATGTGTGTTAGAAACGCTCCAAGTGAAATCTATTACAGTATACCATTAAAATAGTTATAGCCAACGTATAAATCTCCTCTGAATTAATCTTCTCTTCATGGGTCTTCTTCCTAAACTCATTTTGGTTTTCCAGTAAATTGTCTGAATCGAATGGGGGTGGAAAGAAAATCTTCAAAACAGTGTTGTAAAACATAGATGTATGTTGTATAAGTATCTCCCTTTTTTATACAAGTATATCCTCATCTCTTGCTGTACTAATAGGCCCCCCACCCCCACCCTTCTAAAACGAATTTCCTGTCTGACAATTTTATTTGACGGGAAGGGACAAACTCTATATCATTCCGGAAAACAGATAAGAAGCGTTGTTTAAGATTGTAACGAGACAAATTACTAAAAATAGAAGTAATGCCTTTTATGGGTAAACCAAAAACCAAAGAAATCCAATTCAACCGACGGGTATCAATCGTGGATTAGATAGAAACATATTCCTAGAATCTATAATTCTTAAATGAAGACGTTCACATGGGAGGGCCAGTCCCCGTGTATGTGATGAAAACACGACATGTTGACAGATAAACAATCTTAAAGGCGCGAAGCACGTCTGGAAAATACCATAATTCACTAGATTGGGATAAGCATGTCCACAAGGTCGAGCTTTCCAAACTAGAATGATACGGATCGAATAAAGAGTCAAGAAAAAGAAATATTTGGTCAATATCTATTTTCATTAAAAACCAACTACAACTGTACGCATGATATTTTTCAAGACAATTATACATCTGCGGTATCTTCTTGAACTCGACAGGACAGCAACAATTATCAATAAATGGAAAAAAAAGGTATTCATGAAGCGGAACTGGACTTGGTCGATCGTTGGCGACCTGCAGGTAGCTCAATTAGTAGAGCGTCCGTTTAGAGTTCGGAGGGTCCCGGGTTCGAACCCCGGTCTTGCCGTGTATTTTTCCGCTCTTGTTACATTCATACCAAAAGTTTCAGCACTATATGGTTTCATATTTCCACCCACACTTGAAAATAAAACGGCATCATCTATTTCAATTACACGCAGGAAATAAGAATCAAGAACTATTAACGATTTTTTTATTTTTTTTGCAAATGATTATTTCTGGGAAAGCTTTTCTTAAGAAATCCTTTCCAGACTCGATAAGGGAACAACGATATTTGTCATTTGGTTAAGATTTTGTTAATAACTAATTGTAAATTATTTGAATTTATGATTATCTCATTTTTGCAAAAATATGCATCTCGCGAAACATAACAGATTTACAGTATTCAATACATTGTTCAAATTTATCTTTTTCCCAAAAATGATTTTTTAATACATGTATGACTATATACATTTAGTACATCACATGATAATTTTTAGGATAACTATTGGATAACTGCCCTTGTTCTATTTGGTATAGTTAGCATCCGCCCTTGACAACGGGAACTATACCTGGAGACGGGCACTATACCATTTTGTTGGACCGCTGAGACTGCGGGAAAAGTAGCGTGACGCTAAGAGTTGCGCCCCTTCTCCTCGGGGGCGCTGTATATACTCTACTTTCATTTCATAGTTGTCGTCTGCCAAAATGGCTTCGAATTTTGGGACCAGAAATGCCGATTGCTTCGCGGAGGCTTAGCAATTCATAAAGACGAAGCCGGCGACACCATTTGACGTCGCACTCCTTAAGGACTTTCTACTGGAAAGGGGAACCGTATGTGACCTAGCGGTGATTCAATTGGATACGCATCAAAAATGGAGAGATCTACTCAAAAAAAATTCTTATTGCCATTTGTTGTAAATTATTAAATATGTTCCTTTTTATTGTCAAATGACAGTCATATGATGTACTAAATCTATTATGACCCTTTCCCTCGGGAACAGTTCTCGTATAGTGTTGTCTGGAGAGGTATAGTGCCCTCCCCAGACAACACTATAAGAGAACTGTTCCCTCAGGAAAGGGCCATAATGTAATAGTATCACTGAAGTTGTGTATATTAATGGGGAATGACTTCAGTCGAATGTATGTCTACAACAATTAGCAAAAATAACGCTAAAAATATCTTGTGTTACGGATACCGATCATTATAAAAAGGCACTGGTAGTAATAACCGAATAAACTAGATTTATAGGGAAATAGCTATCGATAGATACATGTGCAAAAGTCCTATCAATTAAAAAAGAAAAATCATATTCAATCGAATTTGATTTAACCTAGTATATTTTCCCCTTTATCATTTAAAGACAACTACATTTCCTTTCTAATGAGGATTGTCAAAGACGACAAGCCGGTTACCCGGTTATTTAGTCGGAAGACATGGAACTGATTACTGTGTGTGATGGCTAGTATGACAACTGCAACGTTTTTAACTAACATGGCGGTGCTTGGTGACATACTCAATTTGTCAATAGTTATTTATTGGTAATTTATGATATGTAATTAGTATATACATTTCTAACAGTCATCGAGTTTTAGTTTACAGCATTGCTGAAAATTCCATCGACTTTAACATAATTATATTATACTGAATCGTGTTCTGCTTACTCATTAGAAAATAGCAATATGAAATTAACATCTGATGATCACACGTATATTGATATATTATCAATTCCTGGTTTCCTCACACACCAATCCATTACCCTTCCCCAATTCTAGTATGTGTTCTGGTGTTCATATTCCTTAATGTCTGAAGCTAGTGCTAAAAAAATAAATATGAAGCAGGTAACGAATTTACATAAGTGTCATGGCACTTGTTTTTGTTTCCTTTTCTATTCTTTAAAATGTACAAATTGTATTTCAACGTATTGTCAAAACAATGTGTCCTTTGTTTAGACCTATCAATAGTCATTGAGATAAACCAGAAGAATGTTCGCAAGGTAGAACTGGCTATTATGGGCGAGACGTTTTACGGGTTAGAAAGGTAATTGCACCAATGAATAAGTTTGTCGAACAAACGATGTTTCTCAACCAGAATGGTACCTGGTGTAATTTCGAGTTGCAATGACTTGTTGTGCGTTCCGCTTTATTCAAAAATTCTATATGCATTAGAAAATACATCGCCATGTTTAAAAAGTCGGGAATGGGTGCAGTATACATCAATGATCAAATTGAACTTCTTGCACACATTGTTAGGATTTTATTTTTGTTGAAATCCTTTGAAGGTATACATCTGGACATCATATAATTAATCATATACAAAAGCTATGATAGTGTGTTGTAACACCGCCTCATATTTTGTTATACGTAATATGTGTAGTTTCTTCATTGTGACGTCACAAAGAGCAATGGAATGACGCAACAAGTTCACATTAATGACAAAACAGTTGGTATTTTTTATGTTTCCTGACAAGATAATCATAATTAAATATAATTTAAACTAGGTTGTCGTGGACGATTGGTTGAATTTGTTTTATGATTATTTACACATAGATAATGAGAGTATACACATAACAATTATCGCACATTGAATACAACATTTTTCGGGGTTTTGTATACAAAATAAGGCATATAATAGTCATGTTTCAAGCGGGTGAGAAGAAATGACACAAGGTCAGAGGCCACGTACCAACTTAAAGGTTTTAGCGTAAACAATGTACACTTTAATATGATGTTAGGCATTGAAATGCTTTCAGTTGGCATTCACATTGCCTATGAATGGCAACTGAAAGCAGTTCAATATTTATGTTTACCTTTTTTGGAATATGTAAATTTCACAGCAAATTAAACTGATTTAAAGAATTTCAGCATTTAATAACGTTTTTTTCAAATAAGCGTGCACGTATTTAATGCCAGCGAATGCTAATTGGAGGTGCTTGTAGCTGATTACGGTAAATCATACGAACGCGACCATTACAACATCTGCTGTAGGGTGGCAATCGAACGCACCCCAGCTAATTCAGATTTAAATTCCTGTTATCGCCATATGATGTCGAAAATTCTCTCACCCACCCACCCTCCCACCCATATTTTTGTGTGAAATTTCATCATGTGAACTATTATGCTGTCAGAGGTCTTGAATGTGTGACATTGTGTGACAGTTTCTAGACGGTGGATCAAGCACAGATGTGGGGAGTTGACTTGGACATGCTGCACATGTACAGACTGTCATGAACTCAACGTGGTTGTATTGTGCATGTGTTCCGTATTGACAAATCAAGGCTGGACACGCGAGTTATGTATGTAACCTGTCATTACAGCCTTCTGTGCTCCTGATTCCTTATGCCGTTATCGAATTTCAACGGACGATGTTTTTCCAGTGGTGATGCTGGACGTTTAATGTTCATCATTGTATGAGCAGAGCTTGGACAATGTCCATTTTTTTTTTATTTAATATGAAATTATAAAGTTATCTCGCTGAACTCGTGGCATTTATCAATTAAAGATAACATACAATTTAATTTGGGAGAAATCAAGGGGATACTTCTATTTTTGACACGTTTATACTAGCCTTTCAAGGCGATTTTATTCTTTCTTGGTTCGCTTATAAGGGCAATGGGGGCGGAACCCAGAGGGTCAGAGAGGGACATGAGCTCATCAGGCTAAATACTCAAACCGTCTCTGCTTTACAGCAGGCTGTTGGTTATTTGACATGTAGAATGGGGTTTCTGGCAGTACCGCATATCCTTCCCCCCC